>NC_089522.1:10888763-11186263 GCF_963924715.1 Thunnus thynnus | reverse complement strand
GAAGCGTGCTGGGCCCATAACCCAGAGGTCGATGGATCGAAACCATCCTCTGCTAGCATTGTTTTCCTGGTGGCTAATTGGCCTCAAAGGATGTAGGAAGGGAAGTCCCAGTGGCCTAATGGATAGGGCACTGGCCTCCTAAAGCAGGGATATCTTGAGTTTCAGTCCTCCTGGGTCAACCTCCAAACACACTGGATGAGGCAATTCCCATGAACTTTTGCTCGATTTTTATGTCCCTCTCTACATTGTCTATTTGTAGGGAAAGTCACTGAAGCCCCAGTGGCCTAATGGATAAGGCACTGGCCTCCTAAGCCAGGGATTGTGGGTTCGAGTCCCATCTGGGGTGACTGACAGCAGAGTGGCGCAGCGGAAGCGTGCTGGGCCCATAACCCAGAGGTCGATGGATCGAAACCATCCTCTGCTAGCATTGTTTTCCTGGTGGCTAATTGGCCTCAAAGGATGTAGGAAGGGAAGTCCCAGTGGCCTAATGGATAGGGCACTGGCCTCCTAAAGCAGGGATATCTTGAGTTTCAGTCCTCCTGGGTCAACCTCCAAACACACTGGATGAGGCAATTCCCATGAACTTTTGCTCGATTTTTATGTCCCTCTCTACATTGTCTATTTGTAGGGAAAGTCACTGAAGCCCCAGTGGCCTAATGGATAAGGCACTGGCCTCCTAAGCCAGGGATTGTGGGTTCGAGTCCCATCTGGGGTGACTGACAGCAGAGTGGTGCAGCGGAAGCGTGCTGGGCCCATAACCCAGAGGTCGATGGATCGAAACCATCCTCTGCTAGCATTGTTTTCCTGGTGGCTAATTGGCCTCAAAGGATGTAGGAAGGGAAGTCCCAGTGGCCTAATGGATAGGGCACTGGCCTCCTAAAGCAGGGATATCTTGAGTTTCAGTCCTCCTGGGTCAACCTCCAAACACACTGGATGAGGCAATTCCCATGAACTTTTGCTCGATTTTTATGTCCCTCTCTACATTGTCTATTTGTAGGGAAAGTCACTGAAGCCCCAGTGGCCTAATGGATAAGGCACTGGCCTCCTAAGCCAGGGATTGTGGGGTCAACCTCCAAACACACTGGATGAGGCAATTCCCATGAACTTTTGCTCGCTTTTTATGTCCCTCTCTACATTGTCTATTTGTAGGGAAAGTCACTGAAGCCCCAGTGGCCTAATGGATAAGGCACTGGCCTCCTAAGCCAGGGATTGTGGGTTCGAGTCCCATCTGGGGTGACTGACAGCAGAGTGGCGCAGCGGAAGCGTGCTGGGCCCATAACCCAGAGGTCGATGGATCGAAACCATCCTCTGCTAACAAACTTTCAGTGGTAGCTAGTTGGCTTTAAAGACAGGACAGTTATATGTCAGAAGCACTCCATAGAGTTGGAAGACAGATATCCTGAGTTTCAGTCCGCATGGTTCCCCCTTCAGAAACTTTGGATCTTGCAATTCCCTTAAATGTTGAATTATGTGCTACATGTCAGAATAGCTGAAAGGTCAACATGACTGAATTGACATAATCTACCTAAGGCAGCAATGGTCCCCACAAACTATACCTGTAGACCATATGTAACACTACAGGAATGTTGCTTCACTGAATCACTGCTTTTGTCTTGTTGTCCTCATGTTTTCACTGCTTTGTTGTGACACGTTTGCTCCCTATTTATGTGCCTCTCTAGACTGTCTATGCATAGAGAAAGTCACTGAAGCCCCAGTGGCCTAATGGATAAGGCACTGGCCTCCTAAGCCAGGGATTGTGGGTTCGAGTCCCATCTGGGGTGACTGACAGCAGAGTGGCGCAGCGGAAGTGTGCTGGGCCCATAACCCAGAGGTCGATGGATCGAAACCATCCTCTGCTAGCATTGTTTTCCTGGTGGCTAATTGGCCTCAAAGGATGTAGGAAGGGAAGTCCCAGTGGCCTAATGGATAAGGCACTGGCCTCCTAAAGCAGGGATATCTTGAGTTTCAGTCCTACTGGGTCAACCTCCAAACACACTGGATGAGACAATTCCCATAAATTTCTGCTCGCTTTTTATGTCCCTCCCTACATTGTCTATTTGTAGGGAAAGTTATTGAAGCCACAGTGGCCTAATGGATAAGGCACTGTTCTTCTCAACTAAGGATTGTGGGTTTGAATCCAATCTGGGGAATGACAGCAGCGGAAGCATGCTGTGTGCGTAACTCAGAGGTTGTGGATCGAAACCATCCTCTGCTAAAAGCGTTTTACTTTCAGACACAGTGACATGAATTAAACCCACATTTTTTGTTGTTGTGAATGGGTCAGTGAGTGTAATTGATTTCAAGCTCATGATCATCATGCTTAACAATATCACACTGATCGGCTTTCGTGGACAAAGACATATACCATCTATAAAGATATAACATCTGTGCTATCATCCGTAGGGAAGTGATGGAACAATATGAAAAGTGATTTAATGTAGGCATCTAAATGTTTCTTTGCAGTTTTAGGTTCATATCCCAACTATGAAATGATAGATGTTAGCAAAATAATTGAGGCTGTGGACATACTGAGCTACTTGCCTCTTTTGATTCTCGTGTGCTTTTCACCAGCATTGTTAGTTCAGTACATCACTGCTTCTCACGTTCCCCGTGCTTTGTGTTGTGTTTAGTGCTTTGTTGTGATGTGTTTGCTCCCTGCTGTTTATGCCCCTCTCTACATTTTCCACATTGTCTCTCTACCTGTGTGCCTGTACTGCGACTGCAACCCCAGCTGTCTAGTGGATAAGATACTGGTTTCCTAAGCCAAGGATTGTGCTTTTGCATCCCACCTGGGGTGACTGACAGCAGAGACCCTTGTTGGATCCATAACGTAGAGGTAAATGGATCAAAAATCTTATATTAGTGGATGTCCTTGATCACGTCTCCCACTTTATGTTTAGATCTGACACTTTACTGTCTGATGAATGTGTAGTTTAATTTTCTTATTTCACAGTAACTTTTTGGTCAAACATGTTTCTCCTTTTGGCTTTTGTCAGCACAGGTTTCTATTTTTTTTTTTTTTTTTTTTTTTTTTTTTTTAAGTTTTGATGTTCACTTGTTTTCAGTATTTTCTCACTCATCATAGAGGATAAGACAGAGGACAAGTGACAGAGGAGGCAGAAGAGACAGGCGTCCAGTTGTCTGGTGAAGTTTGATCCTCAGGAGATGAAAATCTGTTTTCAGTAAGGAGAGGATATTAATTCCTCTAAGATCTCTGAACAAAAACTTGGTTTCACTTCCAGAAAAAACAGCCTCTTAACCTCTGAGGTTCTTCATAGCACTTTTTCTGCCTGCTTCAAGTAGCGGGAGGCCAGTTCAGTTTACCACACCAGAGAAAGAAAACTTCCATGACGACGTGTATTTAAATACGGCAAGATGTAAGCAGTGGACTTTTATGATCTTTGACCTCTGATCCCTCTGTTAATTTCCTCAGTATGACACACAAGGGTGGTAACAGATAACTGGTTATTATTTATGAGGCCAATAACAGGGAGGAATTGATTATGACTCTAATATTACTTTAATGAATCAGTGAACCTTTCTTATCATTAATGACTCAGCTGTAATATTGAATGTCTAGGACATGCACTAGCTGAAACATCATTGCCAATTAAATTTTAAAAGCTGTATTTTGTATTATTATTATTTTTACGTTTACTTGGAATTTGATATCTAAATATTTTATAGAGAGTTCTGGCAACATAAACTGCAGCACAATGTTATGTTACCAACACAGAGCAAGGCAAGCATTCACTAAGGGAAGAACAGGCAGTGAAACACAGTAAAAACAGAAACAGGGAAAACAGAAAGAGAAACAAACCACAACAAACCACACTGGCTGATTAGTCTTTATGTTGTATTACAAATATATACATTATTTATACTGTATATAGACTGCAGTGTCAATCCTAACATAATCCTATCACACAAATGGAGGATTGTTACACTTGTTGAATCTCTTGCTTGGTTCACATTATAACTAAAAATCATCCTTCACATTACAGTAACACCGATTGTAATTTTAAGAGCATATTGTGAACACATTGCTTAAGTGTTACTGATACATTCTTGAAAAGCCCTCATCAAAACCTATAAAAGAAAAATACCCATACAGTTTAGACATCATAATATACTCAACCAATTATGTACTGTATATGTCTGAATAAATTCATCAAAACCTAAAAGTATTTTAAAACACATTGAACCTTAATACACTGTTAGAACACACTGAGGTTTTGACAGCCATCTTCTGTCTTGTGTTGATGCTGTTTCTGCATATGAAAGCAACTTTTGTAACAGTCTGACTGTCAAGTAACGATATCAAATCAAGATATCAAATTAGTGGAATTGCTTTGCTGGAAGTGAAAGGTACAACATACACTTCTCTACAAGGAAGAGAAATTGAAAAACAAAAAAAGTGGGATGGGCATCTGTATATTTTTCTGTTCTTCACACAGGCTGTCTGTGTCACCTACAGTAAGACAACACTGCCATTGTCACTTCATCCAAAACACACAGGACAGACTGAGACTGTGACGTAATTATGAAAACAGTCAACTCCCCACAAGAGTGCTGAGTCATTATAGTTTTGTACTAACTGTAGGTACACTGTCACTCTGTAGACTGAGCACCTTCATTTTTTACATTCAAAGTTATTATATTCATACTAAGTTATTGCACAACACCTAATGGATAAGGCACTGGCCTCCTAAACCAGAGACTGCGGGTTTGAACAACATTTGATGTGAGCAGAGTGGTGCAGTGGAAGTGTACTGGGCCCATAACCCAGAGGGTGATGGATCAAATACTATCCTGTGCTAACAGTGTGTTACTGGCCGCTGGTTGGCCTTCAAGTCAGTCTTAAAACAACAGTCAGGTTTCCATATAAACATTAAAACAAGTTTTTCTTGCTTTTATCAATCCTGTTGATACTGCTCATTTGAAGATCCTTTCCAAATGCACTTACAATGCAAGTGATGGTAATGGTGATAATATGAGGCTTCAGCTGTATCAGTTGGTCAAATAAGTCTTTTTAGTAAAAAATTCCCTTTTTGAGTCTCAACAGACAGTTTTCCCTCTTCAGCTGCAGTAGAAGTATAGTAACAGAAAGGGAATTCGGCATTAAAAAGACAGTAACTTTGAAAGACTTGATTTGACTAATTCGGACTGCTGAAGCCTCATTAGCTCAAATAAACATTTGAATAAAAAGGACTGTGAATTTTGTTCCCCATCACCTACACTGAAAGTGTCAGTGTTCATTAGGGCACCTGACTATTGTTTTAGGACAGACTTGAAAAATTGTCAACTTATCCTTTAATCAAATCTCAAATACATCATGACAGAGAGGTCAATAATAGTGCAAATTGGGGAACAGTTACATTTATTGTTTGAAAATGTGTCAAAAGTGCAGGCGTATACATACTGTTTAAGGTGTTAATGACTGTATTTCAAAAGAAAAACAAAACATGAAGCTGTGATTGTTCCGTCCACCACCTTAAAAACTGAACTATTACCTCAGGAAGTTCTTTCTGTCCTCTTGTTACTGTGAGGTTACAGTCCTGTTTAAAAGCACCAGTCAAGTTGTAGGTTCAACATTCACTTGCATCTGGGTTGATTTCCTTAGAAGAGATGACAATAAATTATACAAGCATTAAAACTCTGGAACCAGATCTTCAAAATAGATACATGATTATCTTTTCCTGATTGTAGCATATATTTTTAAAGATTTGTTGTCTTACAGTAGGGCTCACAGACCATCCTATTGAAAATAAATCTCAAATGCTACATTAAACATTTTTTTTGTATGTCTGCAGTATGGTTGAACATGGAAGCAGGACAGTGCATACCTCCAGAGGCCTGGGAAGGGTGCTGAGGCAGCGCTGGACAGCATGATGGACTGATGGGAAGAGACATGAACTGGGCAGGCTGTCTGGTATACAACCCTGAGTCTGGAGCTGGGATAAAACTCTCTCTGTGGACGCACAGAATACCTTAGGTTCAGAAACTTTATATTCTACTTCAAAGTTTTCACTTGATGCATTCTGCAGTGCAGTGAACTATTAAACGTTATATATTCAGCCTGTCTGATTGCTTGTTGTTGTACTCTGTTGTACAGCTGTGTAGTGATGTTGCTGTGTACCTATGTCTCTAAAATTAAGCATGATAGTTTCCTAATTGACAAGAATGATGGTTTTAAGTGAAAAAAAAAATAAGACTCTGCCCAGGTTGGAAAAATAACGATAGCTACAGGAAAAGGACAGGAAAACATTTCAAACAGAGCTACAGAATGGGAGAGGTGGTCTGACCTGTGATAACAGTAACACACAAACCCAGGTGCGCACACACACACACATATCATGTATTCACTATCATGTGACTGTAAATGGGTAAGTGATCTGTAGAAATAGTAGCACACACTCTCACAAACACACAATTACATTATGTGATTGTCGGTGGGAAACTGAGTTAAAAAGCTTTCTGCACACAACTGCACTCACAAATATGCACACACAATCCAGCACTGGAGAAAAATATCATGGGTGTATGAGCAAGTGAGCAAATGGGTGTGAGACAGAGAAACAGAGTCATACTATAGGAGATAAGTGAGTATGAAACATAAAACTGACCTGGGCAAGCTGCCAGAAACGTGCTGACACCCTGGACTCCCAGGCTCTCTACAACCTGTTGAATAACACATACACACATACATGGACCTTGTGAACAAACATCATGAATATTTTTTCTTTTCTCATACACTCATACTCAAGCACGTGTTGACTCTGTGGGGCCGGTGAATGAATTTTCTTCTTTTATCATTAAGGGCAAAGAGGAGGAAGAGATAACTAAGTCATATCAGTATGACTGGTAACTTATCTATTAATCAAAAGCTGTGAGGTGTGTGTTTGTGTAAGAGGGTGTGTGTCATATTTTCATTATCTAATGTGCAATGACTAGACATCTTGTCTAGCCTTACATAATAATTTGTTGCATATATCTTTGGTCAGCAGAAATAAGTCATCGTGAGGTCAACCAATCACTGAAGCAGTTTTCATGAGTAGAAAAAAACGACACAATCGGCAGGTTTAGATCTGAAAACTGATATCCATTTGAACCAACATATGCTGCTGTTCTCATCTTAACAGACAAAATTAAACTGCAAAAATACATCAGTTGTGGGTAAAAATAAATTTAGTTTTAAATGCAGATAAGATAAAGTACACGGTATTCCCCACACCCATCAAGTGACTGCTATTGAAATTTAAAATGGTACGAGTATTTATACCGGTATCACAACAGTGACACCGGTACAAATAGTTGTACAAATATTTGACAGCAGACTGTTCTTCAAGATATTTGACTCAACCATTTAAAATCAAACTAGGCTTTCTGTATAGAATTAAATGCCTTCTTTTCCTAAGCATGAAACTATTGTTCAGTCAAGTCAAAGTCTGCACTTGACACGATGCTTCATCATTACTTTAGCAGTTAAACCCTGTTCATCACAGTTACACTTCACTAATAACAACTTTTGTGCTCCTCATCGCTCATTTTTCCACAAGGTTGGATGGACGTAAAGTAAGTACCATTTGTCACTTAATTTGTGGTTGTCTATCCTTATTTGTGTTATTTTAATATGCTGGTTTTGTGGTTGTCTGACTATGAATGTTTCTTATTAACAAGTTGAGATCTTAACAAGACTACCTGATTAAATAAAATAAAATTTAAAAAAACTGGTGTGTTTAATTGTGATTATTGCTTCATAAGTGCATGAATTACAGTAATTTTTTTGGCCATGAAGGGACTGTCTTTGTCAGATATTTCTTGTATTTATACAGTATTATTAATGCTGAGTTCTCAAAAAAGAACATTTAAAAGAGGGATTTCAGACATTATACTATATATACCACAGCAGACTTTATTTAATGTTACCAAATGATATGTAAGTCTTCATATAGAACAGTAAATCTTCATTTGCACATTTTCTACGGCCAACATACTACAGTACTTCTATGGACTCTGATCAAAGCAAAATTCTACCACATAAAATAAATGAACATCAGCTTAGCTAGTTCCTATTGCCAAACAATAAATCATCATACATTTTCATCCAAAAATCAGTTATTCAAAGCTTTTTCATTTGCTGCTCAAAATATTAAGTGTTTGGTGGGTCTTTCCAAAGAAAGATAGTTTGTTGCATGAGAGATTATATATGTGTTAAACTCCTGGTTTGGATGACAGAGAAAACAGTGTGAGTGATGATAGATGTCAGTGACAAAGAAAAGAGCATCACCTACAAAAACCTCAGTTAAGAAAAAAAAAAAAAAGATACCACAGTATCGCCCACACTGTTTGATTGACAGATGATCTTTGGGCAGTTTTTTTTTTTACTCACCTTGCAAAGTGCTGTCATGGCCACAGAGTCCATGAAATTGACCGAGCTGAGATCCAGAACCAAGCAATGAGTGTGTGTCAGTAACTGGGCTGAGGAGGAGGGAGGAGAGGAGGAGGAGGAAGAGGAGGAGGGAGAGGTATGGACTCCAGCTGGGTTCTCCTTCTGACCGCGACTCACTGTCTGGATACAGATTGGAAAAGTTGTGGAAAATTAGTTCAGCTGCCGTATAACACATGGTGAAATGGAAAATTTCTTCAAACATTCCTGTGAGTTTTCCCTTTTCCAACTGGAGGGATCAAAGCACAAAATCAGCCACGCACACACACATGCCAGCTGCATACACACACCTTGAATATTGTACAGAGCAGGTGGAGGCACTGCAGCTTGAAAACATATGTCCAGATATTTGGATCATGTGCAAGGAATGCACCCTCATTTACTCTCCCAATTACAATTACAAGCCCATCTATCAATCTTGAACAATTTCACTCAAAATCATCTCTTTTTCTCTCTCCATCTTTCCAATAATATTAATTCATTTCACCCTGCTCTTTGTGTGTGTGTGTGTGTCTGCATTTGTTGGCACCTCTCTGATCTCTGTGAAGATCAGCTCAGAGTTGGCAAAGTAAATAGGACTGGAACAGGAGAGTATCGTCACGCCAGGAACTTGCTTTGCCTGTTAAAAACACACACATACAGAATTTTTAATAAATTATATGCTCAAAATTTAAAAACAAAAAAAAATGAATTTAATTTTGAGCATCTCTATGTGATAACTTAGCACAATAGTGACACCCCAGACAGAGGGTCAGAATTTGCAACAGCAATCTGGTTCACTTACAGTAACTGACATTAGACATAAAACAAGTGCTGCGCTGCCTTCTGCTTGCAGATCATAGTAGATCGAGAAAAACGGTCACGCTCATCAATATGTATCAATTCTGTTCGTTATTAACAAAAAACACAGAACTTAGGCTCTAAAACTACCACCTATGTGCCATCTAGTACAGTATATATCAGAATATGTCATTTTGAAGGAAATGTTAAAGGAAGAATTGCTTTTTTTTATTTCATATTTTACCATGAAGATTCACAGACTATAGTGATGAATTCATTATAAAATGAGTCTAACAATAAGATCCTTTTTTTTGTAAAGACTCCATCCTTTTGCTTGTTATTGTACTTCCCTTGTCTTTTTCTCATTTATTTTGGTATGTTGATTACAATTTTAATTAAAGAGAGGAAATTTTGACACAAATATTAAAGTAAAAAAAAAAACAACAACAATACTGTGATTGGTCCTTCAGTTGCAGCTTTTTCTAACAGATGTACTCACTCTTTCCATTTTGCTATAAATTGTATTTTTATCCCTTACTTCTCAAAGACTACACCATCTTTCATGTTTGTATGAATTTTTTTTTATTGTTATGACAAATAATTTATCTTTAACTATTTTTAGAACTGTGACCTAGATGCTGAGAGACTTCATTTTGAGGTCAAACACTGAGGCAAAATCTCCAAACAAACAAAAAACAAAAGGTAAGAACCTTGTTTTTCTCATCTTGGAGATATTTTATTGTAGCCTAATAACAAAAATCAAAATGGACGGATAATGGCTTTAGTAAGACTCATTGTCAGCTACTGTTCAATCCAAATTTATTTCACCTAAGCAAACTGTGCATATCCTATTGAATTAGTGCCAAGCCATAAAGGATCTACTGCATCTGGGCAAAACAAAGTTTGGCTGTTTTATGCTTGTGTAACATGTAAGGAACCAGTTTGATAAATGAGGATTTGAAGAGTCTTTCTGTTTCATGAAATTAATCTGCTTCTACAGTGTACGATCAACAAAAGAAAAAAGAAAGAATAGGGTCATGTATACAAAATGAATTAATGATGGAGGACTTACACCATTACGAATGCATAATATGTACTTGACAAATTGCACAAAGGCGAGTTGTGCTGCAGCCACTAGTGTAACAGATTGAGGAGAGAATGAAGTGGAGGGAACAGAGAGAGCGAGACGTTGACAGGAATTCACTGATGCTCTGAGCTAGACAGATTGCCTTTGGTGACAGTTTGGTGTTTTGATGTGTGGCAGATGGTGGTTTTCAGCCAGGGATTTATTTTTAGTGTGTTTTGGCTGCGTGACAGTTGCACCGTTCAGAGTGCTTCATTAAGCTTATAAAATACTGACCTTCAGTGGAGAATTTGGTGTTAATTAGTGTTGCTTTACATGTTGAGGATGCAGTGATTTAGTGATTTCCTGCAGTATTTAAAACCCAATTATGTACAGATAGTGAAATATTGTCAATCCAAAATCATTTCCAAACTTTTTAAACATAAAACTTTAAGATCTATTTTTATTCTCAAATCCCTTTCCATTAAAAACTGGCACTCATTCAGATCGACATGGATCTACATCTTGCACATCGGTACCCATCCAATGCTCGCCACATTGATTTGCATTTGCATTGCAAATGCTGTGATCCAGTTGAAAGCAGAATGTGTTTCATGGGCACATCCAAGACAGGCTGTGGAGAATCCATTATTGACTGTGTTTCACACTGATGACAGTTTAGATATGCACGTCCAGAGCCTGCAGTCAGCTAAGATCATCAGCAATCATTTAAGGTCAGTGTGAGTCAGTCTTTGGCATATTGGAGGCCAATTATGAACCATTAGATTATTAAATTCACACAGTGAAACACCATTTTGTTTAATTATATAGACAGACAGACCGTAGATTGTATTTTTCATTTCCATACTACATATTAGTATATTAGTATGAAAGTAGTTATTTGTACCAGTGTAACAATAGTATTTTTGTAAAGTTGTATAGTATTTGTACTTGTTTTCAAATTTCAAGTCCAACAGTAACACTGGTGGGATAAAATGTTAATAACTTGAGCAACTTCTGTGAATTCAAATTTGAACTCAGCTGCATGTATCTGACAAAGTATTTGAAGAAGTTTGGTAAAAAGTTTTGTAGCTCAGCTGCAGAGAAACATTATGAGAGGAGGGTGGCAACAGAAGAAGATCATAATGAGCTAGAAGCAAAAAATAGACCATATATGACAGGTGACTTCAAGAAGTGAGTTGAATGTTTTGGACTTGTAACAACTCTACCATCTTTCCAACTCATTACAATTCAATAATTGTTTAACAAAGTGAGCAACAACTTAATTAAAGGAAAAGTACTACATTTTGGGAAATATGCGTGTTTGCTTTATTGCTCAGAGTTAGATAAGAAGGTCAATACCACTGTCATGTTTGTACAGTTAGTTAGCTTAGCTTAGCATAAAGACTGGAAACACGGGGAAACAGTTAGCCTGGCTCTATCCAAAGGTAACAAAATCACCTACCAACACATCTAAAGCTCACTAATTAACAGGTCATATCTAATTTTTTTAATGTGTACAAAAAACATGTGTTACATGCAGTAAGTAACTCTTGAACTGACATAATTCCTGGACTCTTGTCCTCACCAGAAGCAACGATGTAACATCAGTTTTACTTTTCTGTTTGTGCACAGATTAAACAAATGAGACATGCTAATTGTAAATTTTAGAGATGCTGGTGGGTGGATTTTTTTAAAACTTTGGACAGAGCCAAGTTAGCTACATCCCGCTGTTTACAGTCTTCATGCTTAGTTAAGCTATTCACCTGGTTGCTCTAGCTCCATATTTAGCATACAGACATAAGAGTGGTGGCTGGTGGAGAAGAAGAATAGAAACTCCAAATAAAGTTTTAAGAAAAACAGTCAGAGAAGAGTTCAGATAAAACCTACTGAGTTCTTAATGAGTTACTGACTCAGTTGTTGGTTTGGACTCATGGAAAGAAATTGCTTCTGTCAACTAATAAAAAGTTAAAAAAGCAGCCTCTTCTTCAGATAAATGAACTGCATCTTCTGGTTGTTTACTATAGTTGTGAAAGTATTTCAACAATTCTATCATGCTCCTAAACCCACTGTGGTAACACAACTTCTAAACCTTGAAGTAACTTTTAATTCAAATCACCCAATCCAGACAAAAGTAACGTCAAGTTAATGAACACAGAACAGAGATGGCAGATGATGACAAAAAAGTATGAATGTTCAAAGCGTTTGGTTGGATTGTGTTTTCTCTTTCATGTAATTTCCTAATTACCTTAGGACTCAACTCAACTCAACCTCGAACCAAACTTTAATCAAACAGGTTTTTCAAAAACTTGTCATGAGAGCTGTGAAACAGATTGAGTTTACCTCAGTGTAGAGTCCCACATCTCTGTAACAGTCTGTACCGGGAATACGACCCAAAACAACAGTGGAGGAGCTGGAAGACGAGGACAAGATGAAAGACGGGAGAGAGACAGAGGGGAATATTAATGAGAGTGCAAGTCTGCCTGGGAGACAAGTGAGAGGAGGGAAGGAAATACAAAAGTTTTAAGATCTATGAAAAAAATAAATAAATAAATGAAGACAAGACAAATCAACTCAGTCTTTGCCTCAGTACAATATCATGAAAGAACAACAAAAAGGAACACCCTTGTGTTACCCTCCTGATCTCTTTAAACATGTAAATAAACAATATGATCAGACACAATAATAATTAAAGGTCCCAAATGCAGAATTTTACAAACCATCATTAAATTTGTTCTATTGTGTCTCATGTTAGTTTCATGAGCGCCTTTGTATTCCACTGCAAAGATCATTAATATTTTTGTTTTACTTTGTTCCATGTAGCACCAGTAAAATGATATTTAATACTGACTGTTGTGTTCTGTAGATGAATGTGAGTAGAGAGAAGCCAGCGGCCACAGCCAGACCCAGGTCCAGGTTAAAGACCAGAGTGGAAATCAAAGACGTGACCCACACCAGCTGAGGGAAAGATGGGAGGAGAGATGAAAGGTGATCAGGTGGGGATTAGTGCTGTTTGTGACTAGGGCTCTGTGCTATGAGCTTGAAAAATGATAAACTACAATGAAAATTGTGAGTGTGTGTGTGTGTGCGTGTGCGTGTGTGTGTGTGTGTGTGTGTGTGGCCCACCAGGTCTAATCTGTCAGACTTCCAGAGCACACACACATCTTTGATCTGAGCCACTATCCCCTGCAGGTTCACAGCGATGATCACTGCCAATACTGCCTGGAACAAACAGTAAAGTATTACTGAACACCGGCTAAGACTTGTGAATCATCTGAACAGTGAGCGTCACCCAGCTGAAGTATGACTTGCATTTCTTAAAACGTCTTCACTGATATTTTAGTGTGTACCCAAGAGCTGGGTTCTGCTTGAGGTTTTACCCGTTAAAGGGGAGTTTTTCCTTACCACTGTCGCCAAGTGCTTGCTCATGGGGGTATTATTGGGTCTCTGTAAATTAAAGAGTATGGTCTTGACCTGCTCTGTGTGAAAAGTGCCCTGAGATGACATTTGTTGTGATTTGGCGCTATATAAATAAAAATTGATTGATCGATTGATTGATAAGTTCTATAATTCATAATGGTGGTTTATTTGAAGTCATATTTTCTGAAGAACTGGCGACACAAACTTTGTTGTACAGAATCATCAGTCAGCTGCCCTCCGTCTGTCCAAAGGTGTCCCACAAGGATCTAGCCTGGGCACATTGCTATTTACATTATATATCAATGATTTGGCATCTGTATGTCGTAACACCTGAATTTGCTCCATGCACTGGCACCACAATCATGTCTCTTCTGTAGATTGTTTTTTATTTCTGTGTTGTGTATCGTGTGACATTAACCTTTTAGAGACCCAGTGATGCTACTGGTTCTCACTTCATGATTTGTAGATTCGTTTATGACTTTAAAAAGTAAATGTTGATCACGATTCACCAAGTCTTTAACAACTCAACAGTATAAAAAACACAATGATGACACGTTCATGTCTTTGGCACCCATCAGAAAAAATGTGAGGCCTTGTTTAACAGCTTATATGACAAACATAAATGATATTTATTATCACAGATGCACTTTACCTTTGGCAGCTGCTCAAAGAGATGACCGATCTTCAACAAAATGGTTAGAATCACCAAAGCTGATACCAAACCTGCCATCTAAGAAAGTAGATCAAAACACAAAAGAAGAAAAAAGGACCAATGAGGGGAAAAAAATAGACAATGAAGAAGAAAAATACCTCTTTAACAATCACAAAGGTGACTTTTGGGTTTAATGGGATACCTGTGATTTGACACCGATACTATCCTGGACCATACTGCGAGAGAAGGAGCAGCTGACAGCGAAGCACTGGAACAATCCTCCTACAGTGTTACACAGACCCAGAGCCAGCAGGTCCTGAGGCAGCAACAGACCACAGGAATTTGAAAAGTTATCATGTTTTTATTTGTTCAGGCTCTAAAATAATATCTTAGGATTAGGGTAATCTTTCAAAAATATTATTCCAGGGTTTGAAAGGGTTAAATAACTATGGTCTTATTGCTGAGTTTAGAGCTCAATAAGCCAAAAGCCTGAAGGATTTGTTACAAATCTTGAGTATTCCATTAGTTATCTTAAAATACAAAGTTTGGTACTTCACTTTCATCATTCAGTATTTCTTATATTCAGGAGATCAACTCTGATACATTTTTAGCAAACAGGCACTTACATTCTTTTCACTGCAGTCAATTTGTAGCATTACTCTTCTTAATCAATGGACACTTCACAAGACCTTCACAATGCATGTTTGAGTAGTTCTGTATGGATGTTGTCTAACCAGAGTTTGTTCTCCTTGTTTGTACTAAATTTTCACATGCTACATGTCCTAATTTAACATTTTGCCTCACTCTACTGGTCTGACTGATAGAAATATCTCTGCAGCAGCTTTCTTTCTATGAAGCTACAAACAGAATTCATCAAAGAACATTTGGTAAGGAATAGTCAGACCCACCTTTAACCATCAAGTTGCTTTGCACCACTTGATCACTGCTGAGAACAGAGCTGTGGCCCTGCATCATTATTTCTGAACTGGATTTTAACAGGCTTATTTAACACGTGTTCTCATCTGCAGAATTCTCTGGACACTACTTTGGTCTTGAGGCATTAATATTATGTGACGTCTATCGGTAATCAATAATTACTGCAATAACAGACACACCTCCCCTTATCATTCCCCTGAGTTACAGCAGCATTTTGTTGACACAATGAAGTTCCATTTTATCATGAGTGAGCGATAGATTACCGGAGCAACACTGTAGACATGCCGTTTATTACTGGCAATTCTAGCTGCTGTATGCACTGTATATTACACTAGTAACACTGTAAGAAGGATATTGCTGCATGTAATTTACTGAGAATGTTTTGTTAAAGAACAGTACTTTGGAGTATCTTGCTCAGGAGAGAAAGTGCCCAACAACATAAGCACAAAAAATAGCCCCTTTACTTTAAAATTGGGTTCATACTGGATTCTGCCTTTACTTCAAGTCTAAGTTTGTACTTTGCGTAAAAAAACTTTTTTAATGGTTATGTATCTGTACTTTTCTACATTTTTTTAGCAATGGTCAAAAAGCAGACCATGCAACAAAAGTTAAAGGAGTTAAAACTGCTGTGAATTTACCTGACTAGAGTTCACACGGTAGCCATGTTTGTGGGCGAACACTGAGCCCATGGCTGAGAGGAAACTGAAGCCAACCAGAGCAGTTGACAGAGCTGGAATGAACAACTCTCTAGCCTGCGAGAGAGACGGAAGGACTGGGGATGATAGACTGGTGAAGAAGAGGAGGAGGAAATAAAGGTTGAATGACTAATTTATTATTCAAAGGGGAAAAAAAGAAATAAACAGTAATGTTCTAAAAAATTATCACCAACCATTTAAACTGAGTGGCTGAATTACTCACACATTACTCACTATTCTACCATGAATAAAGTTACAATAAAAACATTTACATATGGGTTGAATCCAAAAGCCTTTAAGTCAAAGGAAAAATCAACACAATAGTCTTATAGTATCTATAAATTATATTTAAACATAGCAAATGAAATGACAAGGAAAAATAGACAATGACACAGTTCTACTGACCCACTGGGTATGTGTCCCACCACCTGGACTCTGTGCTGTCCAGCCAGATCCATCTGCACTGACAGGATGGTACCCAGGACAATCTGTGGGAGAAAAACAATGGATGTGACATTTTCTGCACAGAATGTCCAGTTTGGAAAAGAACAACATACAGTTTTCTGCATCTAAATGTCAAATGAGTCAGTCTGTTTGTACACATGCACACGTACACAAACATACACATTATCATGATCAGATAGTGTTGGCCCATTGTTGTGGTTATCTTTTCAGATCCATGATCAACAATTTGGGGTTGATCTTCCCATGTAATACTGTAACTTCAAATAATTGAACAGATAATGACATGAACCCACATAGACATCTAAAATATTTAAAGATGACCAATCAGATGCTTCTTTTCCAGTTTGTAGGTGTTTGGTTTTGTGTTCTTTCCATCATTGCATGCATGAAGTTTATTGTCTCTGTTGGCAAGTTTTGCCTCTTTTTTCAGGCTGTGTTTCATTCAGTATCTTAGTTTACCCTTCAAGGGTATAATATGGGTTGAAGGTTGATTTTTTTTATTCATTCATGTTGTTTATGGCATCAGATTACCATTATAAAACACATTATAAAAGTCATTTAATTTTTAACTAATAAAAAACAGTTGTTTAAAGGTGCAGTGTGTAGAATTTAGAGGCATCTAGCAGAACAGATTTGGTAGAAATGGAATATAATATTCATAAGTATGTTTTAATTAGTGTATAATCACCTGAAAATAATAATTGTTGTGTTTTTGTTACCTTAGAATGAGCCCTTTATATCCACGTAGGGAGCGGGTCCTGTTCCTTGGAGCCCACCATGTTGCACCACCATGTTTCTACAGTAGCCCAGAATGGACAAACCAAACACTGGCTCTAGAGAATGACGTTCATGTTTTTCGTGGACACCGTATGTTCTCCTACACGCTTGGAAGGGGAAGTGGGGGGGGCGAGTTTTCAGTTGGTTGCAATCTGCAACCTCACCACTAGATGCCACTAAATCCTATACACTGCACCTTTAAATTTTGTGTAGTTTATTTTTCAAAGTATCAAAGAGTTTTTATATTAATTGAAATTTATATTTACATTTTAGGGTTTTAGTTACAGTGACAAACTCTGAAATCCTTATAGTAACTAAAGAACCGACAAGCAGAAAAAATAAATAATATAATAAAAATAATGCAAATTTAAATTAAAAAAAAAAAAAAACACACCATCAGAAGACAGAATGATGATTAATCAGTGGCCAGGTGCAGAAATGTATTGTATGTAGGGACTCTGGAGATATCAACAGATTTTTATATAATTATGAGTCATTTATCAGCTCGTCACTGTGGCATCTGTCCATCTGGGTGCATCTTATGGGTATGAGTCTAAAGTATGTGTGTGTGTGTGTGTGTGTGTATCCCTCACCAGTATAAGTTCCCATGGTATAGCGACAGGCAGCTTGTTCTTAAAGTGCTCATTCAGCATCTTGCCTCCGATGAGTATCACCATAGAAACCGTGGAGACTGACAGAGTTCCTGGTACAGCACTGGTCACTCCATACAGAACATCCTTTAAAGTCTGGAGGAAGACACACACACGCGCAAACACACACGCACACACATTTTGTATGTCCTTTATAAACCAAAAATGCACCAACAAGTAACTAAAATTTCAACTACCATAAATATTTTTTTATTGACTTTAATACTTTATGTACACTCATTTATAAACTATTAATAGGACATCTTCTATTGCTTTGAGGTCACTTCCCTGTCAGTTATGTTTGGACCATCGTATCTCTAAACCGCTCCAGTGCACATTCGGTTATGGTCCAGTGAAGCCAGAAGAAAACCACCATCAACAAACATCTGACAAGCCACCCTGACACCTTCCAAACTCATCTCCAAATGCTGTCCATGTGGACGTGAATTGAGCTTGAATTCTCCCTCTAGTGCCAAGAAAAAGAACAAACAATCGCTAACATACTGCAGCAATCCCAGCAGTCAGAAAGGGATTTTTTTGCCAAGACAGTTAAATTGGTTGGATCTGCTTGCATAAGACCAGCTTTGCATTCCATAATCTCACAGCACCTCCCATAAAATAATGCAGGAAACATATAGAGATGACGTCCAGATGTCTTCCAGTTTGATCAAACAACCTCAACTCATTATTATCGTCAATTTGCGGTCTGCATGTAGTATGTACAGATGACGCCCCAGGTATCCCAGGTGTAGCCAAGGACAGCGCTGAAGCCACAACAACTTTTCAGGCAGGCGCTCCAGCTCAGATGTTACATACCACAATTCAACTTCTACCACTAAGGTCCATAATGCCCCATTCTGCTTCTCATTGCCCTTTGATCAACCAAATTCAAAGTACAGATGTTTATAATGCAAAAATGATAATAAAGTGCTACTTATACACAAGGAGATGCTCAAGTTTTTTTGCTCTTTATGCAGTTACAGGTCAGGGTCAGCTATTATGTCATACTCTATTTTACTACAACTTTATTTTAAGTATTCTCATTGCTGATAGTCCGCCCCTCTGTTAGCTAGCATCTGTTACTCACACAGATGGCTTCTTTCATCAGGCTTTTGTGAAAAGCTAAAATGTGTTTATAAGGTTTTTGGTCCATATTTTAAGCTAAATTGGTATCTTCTATTGTGGTTTTAACAGATTAAGGACTCAAACAATCTCTTGTTAGCATTCAAAAACAATTAATACCCAATAAATTGTGGGAGCTATAAATGTTGAGCCAACCAAATGTTTATCTTTGTGAACTGATGCCAAAATTCTACCATCCAGTACAGTATTAGATATCCATTTAGCTTAAAGAATATGGACAGAAAGTAGCTTTCCAGATGAATTAAACCCCTTTAAGAAAACTCACTTAATTCCAGAAGCCGAAGGAACAGAGTCTAGCTAAGAGAGGACTTCAACTCTTTTTTTCATGAACCTTGAGGTCAGCCACATAACAACCCTTATGAGAGCTTGTATGGCTTCAAAGTCTTGCCCAAGGACACTTTTGCAATGTGAAATCTTGCTTACATGAGTGCGTGTGTGTGTATGTGTGTGTGTGTGTGTGTGTGTGTGTATGTGTGGTACTACAGTGTTTCAACTGACCCAAGCTGAAGCCAGCAGTCCAGTGTGTCTCTGTGCAGGTATTCCTGTCATCAGTGGCAGCTGAAGGGCGATCACATGCAGGCCTGCTGCTGTGGTGTAGCCTCTAATAAGAGGATCAGACAACCAGCGACACACACCACCACCACGCAGCAGGTACAGCAGGAGCTGAGGGAACACACACACACACACGCATACAGTTTCAATTCACAGATTTTTGGCATGTGCATGGTTGATACAGTGTATTTTCATAATCTACATGACTTAAAAGATCTGTCATGCTTTTATAACATAATGTGTTGCAGTTGACTTTTTGCTGTAACTGATCCTGATCCTAGTATTGTGCGTGTATCCAAAGCCTGATGTATCTTATTCCTCTGTGCTATAGAGCTCCATTGCTCCAAAAACTATTAAAAACACATCAATGAGCCACATTGTTGCACTGGGTGATATTCATGTGACTTAGTACTACATGGTTTGTTGTAAATAACTTGAGTATAAAGTCAAGACATAGTGGTAACACAACAAGCTAGTAAAGCTCTATAAACTGAACTGCATTCCCACACATGTGCAGTGGCATCTGCCTTACACAGAACTACTCTCTGGAGACTGAAAACTTGATTGCCATTATTAGTCTTTGGAGCCATTTTCAAACAAACTGACATGCTCAAACTCTTCGCGGTGAAGGCACATGTCACTCATTGATGTGTTATCAGTTAGTTATTTATGTTAATAGTTTTTGGATAACAACAGAGGTCTACGGCACAGAGGAATACACGCACAATACTTGTAAGTAGGATGAGTTAATTGTTGGTTTGGCTCTGAGTTGTTGACAATAACAAAAATATAGAAAATAATTAGCCATATCCTTTAACCTGCTTGTCAATATGATTTTCTACAGTTACCAGAGGGCCTTTTACTGGGTATAACACTATTGAAATCAGATGCAAGTTTTATATGTGGGAAAGTGAGCAATGACTAAAGAGTGAGTTCTTCAAGTTGAGAAAAAGTGAAAATCCAACAGATGTGGCTGTTTCCACTCTGGTCCATTGATGCCACTGTTGCTGTAGAAATTGGTATCTCTTGATTTCTTGTGTGTCTCGCTGTATAGTTGTTGAACATATATGAAAAATGCTGCCTCTTTGATTCTGAGAGACTGACAAAAAACAGGGCAACTGATATTTACATGGTAACACATGGCAACATATTTGCCTGCCACTACAGAGAGGGTTAAGTTCACGGCAATGTAAGAAGTGAGTTGGGGATCATTCACGTCTCTCATCACCTGTGACACCAACTGATTGGTCAGGGGAACCTGCATGTAGAGGGTTGGGGTGCGTAAAAACCTCCGATAAATTCAATATAAATATACCAAACAATAACATGGACATCACAAATACCTATGGTTCCCCACGATTTAAAACATTTTAGGGCAGATATTTTCTGTAATATTTAAGAAGGGTAAAGAAGCAACAATGCCGTTTGACTGTTATAGAGAACACAACATGTTGTGTATCCACAACAATAGAGATACAATGATGAAAACAAATGAGATATTTAAGTGGATGTCTACTGGGAAATTCTCTTCTCCTGCTCATCTCTATAATAGGGTCAGAGGTCAGAGGTCAGTTGCACAGCGGTGAGTGTGTGCCTGTGCATACTATTTAGCCATGTATTGTCTATTGTGTGTGTGTGTGTACCTGTATGAGGCCACAAAGGAAGGTGAGCTGTACAGCCACATTCACTTTGGCTGCTTCCACATCAGCCTGACTCTCTTCAGTGCCGTTGCTTAGCAACTCCACGTTAGCTGTCACAGACCCAATCATGATGGCCAGGACGGCAAAAGTTCCTGTCACACGAAAACAGACAAACAGTAAAGAAACTCATAACTCAATACTACATCGTTGGGTTTAAGAGTATTTGGTAATCACATAGTAATTGTGGAAACTGAGTTACACTTTAATCAATATTGCTTAAGTTTAAGTTTAAAGATTATGATAGAACAACTGTATTTTTTGCAACTAATTTTGACTGGTGTGGAAAAGATATTTTGTGCCAATATTAAACAATAATCTTCAGTAACACATTTCCAGAGGTGCCGATAAGCAAGGCTCTGAACCTGGGGAAGACTCTACACTGGATAGTTTCTAGATATGGACAACATTTGATAGTCACCGATGGAGAGGTGTCTGGAAGTGCCGAATATGAAGTAGATGATCAGAGGATAGAGAGAAGTGTACAGACCAAACACTGGAGGAACTCCTGCCAACATGGCGTTGGCCATACCTGTGAAAGAGAAGGAGAAGTGGAGATGAAAATCCTGTATCTTTAAAAGCTCAACTCTTCAGAAATGGCAATGCATTTTTTAAAACTCATCAGTGAATTTTCAGGGGATTTCAGGGTCTCTGCACTCATGAAACATTCTGTACTTTCAAAGGACCACAGACACCTTGAGGTCAAGTTGTACAAGTTTCTCCGATGGTGTGACAGGAGCGATATGCTGTTCAGTGATTTGGGCTTCATTTATTTATAAAGAACTGCCAAATAAAGGAAAAAGGTAGAAGAAGGAAGAGAGGAATACAAAGTAGGCTACATGGCAAGCAAATGCTTCAGTAGACTTGTATTCTTTAGGAAAACAAGACAGTTAACATGCTCTGGGTGATAAATGACAGTAGTTGTCCATTGTTTTAGTACAGAATGTAAACCGTGGTTTGTACATTGTTAAAGCCCCCATCTTTGCATGTATTTATCCATGCACAGAAGCATATATGATATATCATATATGATTGCATTCTTGACTTGCAGTCATAGGTGTTACGGTCCTGGAAACAATACTTGCTTGCACCATTTGTTCAGAATGTCTCTGTCGTGTTGAGTAAAAAAGATTTCACGTATGTTAGTCATGTTTCTGCTTTAAACCTGTCTCTTGGAAATCGTAATCCAAATCTCAAAGAAATTTAAAGGTTACATTGAAAAAAAAAATCAAGATTTCTTCAGACATCATCAATATACCAAATTATGTGAAGAAAATGATAAGAAGAGGTCAAAGGTATGTGATGCTGTTCAGGCAGCTTGTAGTTGTTTAAAACATATAAAAACACTTTATGTGATCAATATGTGATTGTTTTCTGTTGCTGCCATCCTCACCCTGCGGCAGATGCATGATCCCAACGCTGACTCCAGACACCAAGTCTCTGATGGCGTTTTCTTTGATGGAGTAACGAGGCAGCCATGACAGGACAGGAACAAAGCCCAGCAGAAAGTTCTTCAACCTTGGACCAGAACACCTGGAGGAACACACACACACACACACACACATAGAGGCTTTATGGTCATAAGGCTTCAGATAAAGGACCTAAATCATCTGTTAGCCCTGAAGCATGGTTGAGGGCCCAAACTGACATTCAGCAAGGCCGAAAACAAAACCTATCTTTTGACTCACCAACATTGTGCCTTCACCCTCTCCAACAACGACAGAGACTTCTTTTCTACCCGCTGCCCAAGGACATCCAGCTGTGCTTCGTCCAAGGAGACAGCAAGATAAGACTGCCTGTAGTGAGGAAGGCCATTTCGGTCAATGGTGTCCATCTAAAATCAGTCTAAATGATTACTGGCAGTACAGTCAACTTTCACTTTGTTCTTGTTGCAATACAGGGTGTCAGTTTAATGTGTCTCGTGCACTTTTCTTAAGGTGTAAAATGTGTGAATGAAGTTACATGACAAAGTAGAAGAAGAGTAGTAGTGAATGTACAGATAAACAAGTGAGTCAGAGAGCGAGGCTGACCTATTCTGAATCAGCACGAGGCCGCACGAGTACAAAGAGTTCACATGCGAAAGCGAGAGTGCGAGGGTAAAGCGCACAGACACAGACTCACACGCAGCCCCCTAAAATCACACGTGAGTCGGGGAAGGTGGAGAACAGCCTTGAACTCTGCACATTACAGCGAGTTTACAGCCCCCTTTCTCCTCCCCTTCACCCCCCCCATTCAGTACCTCTGAATGCCTCTATTATCACAGCTCAGCTTTCAGAGACTCATGGTCTGAATGTGTGTGTATGTGTGTGACTGTGAAAGAGGGAGACAGAGAGAAAGTAACAGAGAGAGAGCAAATGAGAATTTAATTTATTTCTATCTCTAATTTAATCTGTTTGAATGTATTCCACTTTGTATAATGGATCATTTTTTGACAAGAAAATTTATTGAAATTGACATGCGAGAATGAAGAATCAGAAGCACATGTAGATAGAAACTGTGCGAAACACAAAAAGTGCCTGAAGAGAAACTGTTATAGAAACTGTCTTTACAGAAACTCAAAATGAATATGAAGTGGTTTTTATTGTCCTTTTAATCGCACCACAAAAGAGAAAAAAAGCCACTGCTCTAGATCCTCAGATCATTAAAAAATAAAATATGCACTCTACAGAAAATTGAAGGTAAGGATTTCAAAGAAACATGTTTCAAAACTTGATACACACTGATTTAATAGGATGCCCAGGATGTCTCATTTGTTCATACATAGAAACATCCCAGGTTATTTAACAATGACAAAAAATGTTACATGTAGCACTAATAAAACAAAATAATATATTAGAGAAGAGCAGATTGGTGTCCTATGAAAAGGAAAATACTGTCCACGCATCCTTCAGTAGTGTATCTGTCTCAAAAGCAGCATGAGGTTTCGGATGCGTTCAGCACGGCAGCGAGGCGACTGGTGCAGCGGCAGCTCGAAGAAAGAGAAGGTGAAGCTCCGGGAGAAACTGAGGTTGGTCACCGGACGCAGTGGCGGGAGACGGGGAGGACGAGGCACCCGGCGCTGGGGCAACACCCTCCGCCTCGCCCGCAATTCTCTTCCCCCTCCACCTGCAGAGACAGAGAGGGACAGACATGGATAAAGTGAGAGAAGATGTTTTGATATTGATCAAAAATATTTAAAAAAAAGAGTAAACTGTCCGCATAAGTGGACCTTTAGTTAAGATTTTGTGTGGTCTGTCATTGGCTAATTTTGGGGACAAATTTCAGACTCAAGACCAGTTAATTGGGGACGGCTTGTCCAATTTGGGTCCCCTCTTGGGAGGAAGCTGATTTTTGGGTCAGTGGTTAAGGTTAGGGTAAGGATTACGGTTAGGGTCAAGATAAGTCTCTAGGAAATGAATGTAAGTCTATGTAATGTCCCCAAAAGTGGCCATGATCTGATATGTGTGTGTGTGTGTGTGTGTGTGTGAAAGCTCAAGAATGAACCCTCACGTACAACGAAAGCATTAAAAGGACTGGCCTACATTTTCACACACAGCTTTAAAGGCCTATGCCCATGACCCACCCACACAGGTGTTTTCACTTATTTTGCCTGATTAGACTTCTTCTCAGGACTGGGCTTGCAGATTGTGCTTCACTGACACCTCCCTTATTCATCTGACAAATCATACCTATATCATCTTCATAATAAACCGCTCACACTACAAACATTTTGATGTGTAATGGTAGAAAAAGAACAGGTGTAAATAATAATCTCAAAAGCACAGGTGTTACTAATTACATTAACAATAACTCTGTTATAGTAAAGTGTCCCAATACACAACAGCAGGACCCTGAAACTCAAGTAGCTGAATGGAATTCAGGCATCATTAATTTTATTATGGGCACCTGTGTTTTCCCTATTATTACCTGTCAAAAATATCTTAAGTTAAAGAGGTGTATTCCAAAATCTAAATATGATTTGCTTGCACGTGAATGTTACGTTACGTTACGTTACGTTACGTTATTAATATTATTGTAACTAAGATTAGTCAGGGGAAGTGCATTTTGTTATTTTGATTGCATGGTAACATTGTGTCTTTCAATTAACATTTGGGCACCCAAAACTAAATATTATAAAATTACTATGAAGTTTAATTAGTATGTATTATCTTCATGTGTACCTGAACACACTTCTTTTAAAACTAATATTAGATAAGGGATAAAAAATGGCATTGAAATGCATGTTTTAACTCATTTTACTTAAATAATTTGTTTTTCCATTGTCAGCTATTAATAGGTAATATGCTGTCAATAAATTATCAATAAACATGAATGTGTGTGTCAATCAATGAACATGAATATGACAGACTCAACCATACCTGCACTGTCCTGAGGGACTGTCACAGGTGGGGATGGAACTTGAGAGTTAAAACTTGAGGCATCTTCATCTTCGTTCTGTCTCCCACGATAGGGGGTAGAGGGCGTGGGCTGAGGAGCAGGAGGAGGTGGAGGTGGAGGTTGAGGGGGTCGTGGAGGAGGAGGTGGGGGGATTGAGGTAAAGGAGGATTCAGAGAGAGCCAGGCCTCCCCAAGGTGTCATGCTGGTGTCTGAGAGGATGGAGGGCCCTGGATGAGGGTGAGAGGAGGAGGAGGATGTCTGCTGCTGGCTGTGTTTACGGCGATTGTCCTGGTGGCGACGCTGGAGAGCGGGGGAGGAGACAGGTGGCTTGGCTTTGGAAGGAAAGGGGAGATATGAGGAAAAAATAAAAAAAGATAAAAGGTAGTGTAGTTGGAAAACAACTGTGAAACAAGATACACTGAATCCCTATCAGCCCTGCTGTTCTGTATAACTTAACTTAGGTGATCTTTTTTTTAGTAGGCCTAATCAATAAAGTATCACATTATTAGATTTTGAATTGATAATACTAACTTCAGAAATCACTTTTTTGGACTGTAAATGTGGTTGTGCAACTTCTGTTTAGTGTAATTAATTAATCTTGGACTAAGTTTTATGTTTCTGATTGCAAGCACAAAGCAACTTTGGGGCTCAAGTGGCAGCGATGGAAAATGTATTTAAATTTTAAAAATGATGAGCAGTGTCAGTTCATGGCTTTCCAGAAAAAAAAATCTCTTAATATAGTATTTTATATTTTAAAATTAGTGTTCATTTAGCAATATTATCTCAAGCACACCAGAGATTGGTTATATTCTTAATTTCAAGCATTACATAGGCATTATTAAGAAATAAGCATATGTGAATAATCAGGATATTATCATGAAAACTGATTTCATGCAGAGTGTAAAATAAATCAGTAAATGGCATGAGGTGTCCTGCAGTACATCAATACTTCTTATTTTCATTTGTTTAAGGAATCATAATAATGAAAAAGTTACATTAAATCTCCTATTTGAATGATTTGAAACTTTTGTTCTTGAGCAATTATGAAAAGACACTGTGTCAGACAGCATAGTGCACGGTGATAAAAAAAAAAAATCATTTTGCATTGACTCTGAGAACTTTGTGCTTCACAAAAAAGCATTAGATTGTAAAATTCTACCATTATAAAATGACTAAATTGATGAATATGCTTGTAGTTCTTGAGGGTTAATTATTTGTTTTCATCACTTATCTTTCAGCATAGATAGGTGAGTGGGTCATGAGTGGATCACCTGTTGTTTTACTCCCGGATGAACCAATGAGAGGCAGCCGTTCACGTGACATCACCAATCCAGTAGCCTGGGAGCAGAAATCAGTATGGCTATTACACAACTGACATGAACTTCAGACTTTGCCTCTATTATCATATAGGAACAGTTCATACACACTGCAATACAAATATGCATTTATTATGAATGACAATGTGTGTTTTAGCTGGTGCTTCTTTATCATCAACCATGTGAGCATCAGGGATGTGCAGAGAGCTCAGTATTTGTATTTATATCTGTATTTGTTGAGGCAGCAAAATTATTTGTATTTGTATTCAAATAAAAGTGGAGAGAGGCTTAAAAATCCTGTTTTTGTTCTTATCACACTTTTAATTTTAGAAAATGTGTTACAATAAGTGTTCATAAATAAACTAACTTACAAAGGAGGTCCCCACACCAGGGCTCAAACTGGAGTCTCCCAGATCATAGATGACTGCGCTGATTACTGAGCTAAAATTTTACTCATTGCCTCATTACAGACAGACCTCTACCTATTTATACACCCATAACACAGAGACAGCACACAATGTAACGTGTAGGGAAGAACTTCAAAGGCGGTCATTGCTTTACAGTTTCATTTATTGCCTATATTTTACAACCTAACTTTGTGGAAAGGAGAAGGGGAACAACAGGTTATGGAGAATCCCTTGGGAGCACTTTGTGTGTGTCAGTAGCTCAGCTTTATCTCTGGGGAACACCCACAACTCAGGGAGTGATGTCCAAATTATGAAATATACATCATGTAGCAGGTGGATGTGACTCATCTCGTTGAAACCTGCTGATAGACGTAACAGCAGAGCAGAGGAGACAGACTGAGATAGAGATAGTGAGATAGTGATGTAACCGACCTGTGTGCTTCTATTTGACATGTTTTTTTCTTCCCGAAAACAAATAATTTTTAAAATATTTGTACGACATAAATATTTGTGAAAAAACCACTATTTGTGCTTTGCTGAATAATGTATTTGTATTCGGGCACACCCCTAGTGAGCATGTTGGCATGCTGACATTCACATTTTTCTACATGCACTGTTGGGCCTAAGTACAGCCTCACAAAGTCGTCAGCATAGCTGCAGACTCTTAGTCTTGTTTTTTCAACTTAAATGTTGTAAAGAAATCCTGGATCCGCACTGAAACATTATCACTTGGTTTTTTTTACCCATGACCCAACTTCCTACCAAATATTATTCAACTCTGATAAGTTTTTGAGACAACCTGATAACAAAGAGGTAGGACTGAAAAATCTAGTTAGATAACAATTAATGCTGGGACCAAAGCAAAGCAAGTACAAGGAGGTGTGTAAAACTTTAAATAAACAATTAACTTTAATTTTTTAAAAATGTGTTAGAACAAAAAGAAGATATATAACAGATTGTAGACACAAATTCAAATTATTCAAATATTTCACCAGGAACTTTACAGTCTCAGCAATCCCTCTATTTTTTCAGTTGGGTTTCAAATGGAGCATTTAGTTGTTTTGTTGTGAGGAACGGTCACTGCTGTGTCCTTGCACCAAATGTCCTCATAAAGAGAGAAAGATTTTAAATCCTCTAAACTGAAGGACATCCTCTTGACCTCTTGAATTTGATTAAAAGCTTCAGAGTTGCAGATCAGAGTTGAGGTAACAGACAGAAAAAAAACAGTGAATAGCACATAGTCAGATATTGTGATGGAGAGTTCAGTGAGAGAGTGTGTGTATATACCTCTTTGATGAGTGTAAAATGTCACTTCCTCTGCACTTTGACAGCAACACACTTATTCCTTGTTCTCCTGGGTCAAGCAAAGCATCCCTAACACACAAGAAGATGCAGGCACAATTCCCCTATCACCACTTCATCGTCATTTAAATCATCATCACTACTGACGTTGATGATTTCTCAAGCTGGCTTCCACAAGTCACCTCTGGTCTCTCCACATGTTGTTTGAAGACTGAAGATGATTCATTAAGTCTTTTTAAAGAACAAAGTCTTCCCTTAAAACATAAAATGTATCCCAGGGACACACGCTGGTCTTGGAAAGCGTCATCCTCTTTGTGTTTCAACTAACACCTCACTCCACCTAAATTATTTTCTGCCTCATCTCTCCTTTAATTTCTTCCTGTAATCGCCTCTTTCTTTCTAACTCACTCCTGTCTGTCTTTTCCTCTTTCTCTTGTGCAGCCCAACAAACATCGGCAGTGACGGTAAGTGCAGCGGGTGCCTTCTCCGTTTCTATCCCCCCCCTTTCCTCCCTCCTCACCGGCCTCACCTTTACCTTGTCAACACCGGTGCTTTCACTCTCCCTCCACCCTTTACTCTCACCCCCTCTTCCCCTTGTAAGTGATTACACGGGTGCTTTGGCTCTAGCTCTCTCTCCCTCCTTCTCCTTTTCTTTTGAATAAAGTTGATAAGGGTGCTTTATGTTTTCCTCCCTCTTTGCTTTTCTCTTCTGCTTGTGAGTGACAGGGGTAATGAACATAAGAGCTTACATCCTGTCATTTTTCCGTCTTTTCTCCTCTCTTCTCTCTTTCTTCCCCTTCTCTCTTTATCTCTCATTATCTTTCCTTCTCCCTCTTTCTTCCTCCTTTCTCTCTGTTGTGAGTGGCAGGTGGTGAGATGGGTGCCTGACAAAAGGCAATGTGAGACGAGGCTAAAATATTAAAATATTCATGGATACCTGCAGTTGGCCCCTTCATTGGCTCTGACCCCCATGTAGCTCTCCACACACACACGCACACACACACACACACACACACACACACACACAGATACTGACAGAAGCACAGGCAGGCATACACACATCTCTTTTACCTGACGTCTTCAGTAACATCAGTGTTTCAGACCATCACACACACACACACAAACACACACAGGGATACAGGTGCTCACTTAATCTGACATCTACATTTAAATTCCAAGCAGGTGACTGTGAATCAACACACTCACTCTAATCTACAGTGTGTGACATTTAACGTGGCTCTGGTGAACATGCTGCTAGCTGTCTCACACACTTTATTCGACACAGTGACATTTGCATACCAGGCTGACACTCACATGCACGCACACACACACATACATAAAGCCAAATATGCAAATTATTGAGCACACAGTCCCATACCAACCTGCCACTTAAGCAGCATTAGCACTTCATATCACAACACATTATCACAACTGTGATAAATTAGCATTTCATAAGACATATACACAACATAATCACAGTAGAAGTGGGCACACTTAAACAAATCCTCACTTTCGACCAAAAACACATACTCAAGGTTCACGCTCTTGACCTGCTAGTGCATTAAAATTGAATCTTGAGTCACAGTTTTACTGTGTGTAATAACAAACAGTCCTGTTCTGAATATTAATGCAAATTCTATGTCTCAAATGCAAATACTTTCTATACAAATACACACTTTATACTGCTATGCACGAGTGCCCTCATTAACATAATGTATTTTCCAGCCACTACACATCTAACATGAACTCTTCACCTGCAGACAGCCCTTTGAAGATGCGAGGACTGAACAAAAATGTTTTTGTTGTCAAGGGCAACAGTTCCAGTTGGCCTCCACAAAAACAAGAGCACACATCCATGATGAGGTCAGATCTCTCTACAGCGGTGGCTCTAAAGGTTTTTGGAAAGAAGTAATTGACCTCAACCTAAGTTGCATTTGTTATTAGAAGGTCGATTAGAGTGACTTTTCCTTCTCAGAGTGTCATTTGAATAAATTTAGAGGATAAAATGTTTAACATAACTTATAATTTTGTGTAGCAGAAATATGTTTTCTTTCTTATTTAATCATGACTCTCCCATTGGGAACAACTCTTCTACAAGATTAGTTAGGTCTCCTCAGGGATTCTTCCAACTCTGCAGGGCTTAATCAATCTCTAAACAACTCCTGCAGAGATTGTGGCACTTCACTTGCAATGGTTTGTGTACATTTTTTATTTATGCATATGATGGTAGAAAAGGCAGCTTGTCTCTAGAACAATAATCTGGATTTAAGTACCTCGCACACTGGCAGCTCATGTTTGGGTCCACAAATCTCCCAAAAACATTTTTGTTTATGGATTTTGCTCCATGAAGACGTTTGGTGGAAGGTGTCTTACATGTGGCCTTGTGCTTGCCAAACACGGGGTCCCATGGCTCTCCTCCAGTACGAGGCTCTTTCCTGGCTGGCTGACATCTAACATACTGTATTAAAAATAACTCCTGTCATTTCAGCCATCTTTATGCAGTGTGGTGCTATTCCCTGGAGGAGGCCACAGATGGCACAAACACATCAGAGATTGTTTTAATATTCTCCTCAAATAGCCAAGAGAACATTTTTAATTTTTCCTTGATGAGCACCAAATGCTTTTGGTGCTTTGTTACAGGAAGGAATTGATCCCTGCACACATTTTCAAATTTATGTTTAGTTTTTTCAAGTTAGCAGAAATGAATGATAGACTTTAGTTTTCATAAAAGACAAACTTTAATCAGTCTAAAACTCCACCAGAGAAATTAAACACAGATTTGTTTGACTTTCTACTTTTGTTTTTGTTTTATAATTAAATCTTAAGCCACATAGGTCATAATTGTCCTATATAACTGCAACCAAAAACAACAAGGTGAGATAATAATTTAACTTTATTAAAAATGTACTTAAAAATTTCTGATGTAAAATTAATTTAATATCAACACATGCAGCTGCAATTGATGAATTTTACTGAAAAATTCACATATAATTGCCAAAACTGTGTCCATTGAGAAAGTGATTGTTTGGACCGCTTCTATGTTTTGATTTCACTTATGTTGACTTTTCTTGTAAAGTCACTTTAACTCTGTGATTCACCTTTTCCTTCTCTCTTCTGTCTTCATCTCTTCATCCATCTCTGTATTTCTGACTCGTAGCAGCTGGAAGCCTTGACCGCAGACCAGCACCCATCCCGTCTCTTCTCTCTTCTTCCTACTCTCACAGGAAGTCTTAAAACTCCTCTCTGCTTTACCCCCGCTGTCACTCTCTGTTTGATTTCTACACTCAGAGGCTGTCTCTTCTGCCTTCTCATCAATCATCTTACAAATTAGGTCATCTGTCTTGCTCGCTGCTTCAACCGGTTCTCCCCCCTCATCAGCTATTTGTTTGTTACTGAACCTCACACCTGTCTTACCCATCATCTCTAATCCCGACTGACTGCCTCTCCCTGCCCAAACTGCAATATCCTGCTCAGGCTCAAACCATGTCTTCCTCTTTTCATCTCCCTCCATCACCTGACCCTCCCACACAGCGAGTCCTGCAGCATCTGCAACATGGGAGTACAGCGCCCCCCTGTGGCTGATCCCGGTACTGCAGACACTCCACAAGCAAACCCTCTGATCTGGGGAAGTGGAGACCATGAGTCCCGGGCTCAGGAGCTTCAAGGCGGTCAGAGGGGCAGCATGGGCCAACGGGACATGGGACTGGGAGTGGAGATGAAGATGAAGATGGCTTTGGGGTTGTGTTTGTAGAGAAATCTGCGAAAGCCCACTGCTGCCCCCAGTGTTGTCATCTTCTGGGTACTGCACCCTAATCGTGGACACTGTCAGCTGCCCATCATCCCCTCCGCTAGCAACAGTTACCAGGCAACCGCCCCCTTGTTGTCCCAGTTTCTCTGCCCAAACAGCCAGTGAGTTAACGCCACTCTGGTGGGCGGGAATGTCGAAGCAGGGGATTGGTGGAGTATCGGTTGATAAGGAAGAAGCTGCAGTCAGATCCCACACTGCAATTTTCCCGTCTGTTGCAGCACTGAAAAGCAGCTTATACCTGAGAAAGAAAGGAAACATTATTGGACATGAGAGATTGTGTTCTTTATGTTTTCCTGTTGGAAACTAAAACTAAAACTTAACTATTCTGAGCTCTCTTTATATTATATTCCACAGTTTCATCTGCCAGTCACAACTCTTTGCTGTAGTGTGCTTTAAAATGAGACCAGAACAGCAACCTTTTTATTTTAGGTTCATTATTTTAGGGCTTGTGCACAAAAAAAAGTATTATCAATTAATATTAATAATTAATTATTGCTCACCGGTTGCCTTTTCCATCCTCCAGGCTGCAGGTGGTGACACTGAGCACACAGCGCTGGTGGTAAAAGGTCTCCCACAACAAATCAATTTGACGTTTAACCTCACTGACTGAGAACAATCTGGAAAAGACAGTAATGGTACACATGAAGGACGGTACATATCTAAAGCCACATTCAAGCTATACACACATTTCAACTTTCTCTTACATTCAGTAACAATCATCATCACTACCACTTTATGAAGAAAACACTCATTTGAGAGCATTACCACGGTAGGAAGACATTCTGTTTTTATATGGCTGCAGCTCTCTCTCCAGCTCCTGAGAACAAGTTTTAGATGTGTGGAAAACTTTTCATTTTTATATGACAGACACTGACCTGACAGCCCCGTCGCTACAGGCCAGAGCCAGAAGAACACAGTCTGTCTTCTCATCCACCACTGCTATGGACATGTACCTGAAAACACACAGGCACAACGGGTAAGCCTGGGTCAGAGGAAGATTTAAAGGAGGAAAGTAGGGGGTGCGTTCAGCTTCAACTAGAGAAAACTGAAAAGACATGTTTGAGAATATATTCTTTTCTTGATGAAGATGGACGCTAGAGTGAAGGACAGAGATTACTAACAAGATGTTAGGTATAAATAAAGAAGAAGTCCATCTTTTTATGGATGAAATTCCCTTTATACTGTACATGTGCAGAAAATAAGCCTGGGTGATCTTTTTCATGTCTGCTCATGTCTCCTCCATTGCAACCATTAACTTGCCTCGTTTCAGGGTCCATTTTCACCGTCTTGTGTCGGTTGCGCCTTCTCTCCCACTGTTCATCCAATCGGTGACTGGCCACCTGGATCACCTGGCAGGAAGGAGCCAGTCTCTGGCTGTCGTAGCCGATCACCAGCCGGTAACACTGCATTTGAGCGCGGCCGCCGGCTGAGACGAGCAGGGCAGAGAGAGACTGTGATTGGCTTTCACGCGTTACCACCGTCACTGTCCGGACGCTTGAGATGTGGTCGGTAATAACTGAGAGAACTTTGACGCTGCTGGAGTTGGGATGTACTGCCAGGACAGTTAAGCTAGTGTCCTCTCCGCCTGTCACCACTATCTCCCATTGCCCCGCTTCTCTCTGCAACCCCCTTACTTCATCTTTTCCCTCAGTTCCACTCGTATTTTCAGTCGTCCTTGTTTGAATCTCATTAATTCCCCTTATCCTCCCCAGCCTGCATACACACCCAATCCCCCTCCCATGGACACCCTCTCTCAGAACCCACCCTCCAGTCCTTCCTGCCCTCCCAGCCCAGCTTGGTGCCTCTCCAGGTGGTTGGGAAGCCAGGACAGCCCCCTGCTTGATAAAGACCAAAGCCCCATATCCGGGCCAAACCCCTTTCTGGGACGGCCAGAGACTCCAAGAGCGATGGCCCCCACCGCAAGGCACTGCTAACAGTCTCTCCTGCTTCACCGGGTCCCAAACCACAAATTGGACTGCGTGGAAGCCGAGGATGACGAACCTGGCTTCTCTTCCCTTGTTTTCCATCTGTTCTTCTTCGTCTCTAAAGCTCTCCTCTACAGCAACTTCCAGCTTTTCTGTCGAATGTTGTTGCTTTGTTTTATATTGGTTCTCACATTCACCTCTAACCTCCTCCTCCTCCTCCTCTTCTTCCTCCTCAAGGATTTCAGGTTTCAGAATCAAAACCCTCTCCAGCCACTCCATCCCCTTGCAGGCCCGCTGGACTCTTAGAACCTCAAGCTGAAGGCCACCACTGTTCTCTGCAGTCCTTTCATTGCTTTTTTTTCTACTTTCTTCAAGTTTTTCTGGTGGTGTCGGACGCACTCTGAAGACCCTCACGCAGCCGTCCCTCCCTGTGCTGTAGAGCAGTCCCTGGCATTCATACACTGAGGTTACACCTTGTTTTCCGTGCACCCCAAACAGACAGCTCAGTGGCTGCAGCGTTAGGTCATCATCAGTTTGTTTCAGCAAACCTTCATCTTCCCTCTTTTGCTCAGATTTTCCTCCTTCCTGAAACAAAAGCAGGGATCCCCTTCTGTCCCCGCACACCCACAGCGACCCATGGAGGCACACTGAAGCCGTCAGCCAGCGTTTGGCGCAGGGGGGAAGGAGGAAAGAAGGAAGAGAATTTACACTTAGTGACAGAGAACAGTTTTCATTTAATTTCACCTCTATACACCAGCGATAGACAAGTCCTTCAGCACCTGATGCTAGCAAATACATGTGTTTTCCTCCCTCTTCCCAAATAAGACTGTGAATCTTCCCTGAACCAGCTGTCAGAAGGATTCCAGATTGAGGATGAGAGATGGGGAAGACCTGTATGGACCCGCTGAGGTTACCAACAGCACACAAACTAGCTTTAGCTGTTGAGTCTTTCACACTGACGGTTACTGTTTCCATCACACAATAGGACTGAAACTCAGGAGTCCCTTGCCACACCATCTCCCACTGCCCATCGCTGTATTGATAAACTACCCCTTGATCAGTGCAAACCACAAACTTACACTGGCTCCAGCTTGTGTTTTTATCCTCTTCTTCTGCTATACAAACCACTTTAGGCATACCTTGACCCGTAAATTTCAGGTCATTTAGCTTCTCTGTCACTGTGTCCTCCGTCTTCTCCTTTCTCTCCTCACTCTCATCCACCTTCCACAACCTCACCCCTCCATCCGCTCCCCCTGTAGCCACCCATCTCTCTCGGGTTGTTTCGTCTCCTGTTCCCTCACTGATCGCCAGTGCACGAACCCCCCCTGCTCGATGTCCCTTCAGTGTGCGAACCACCGTCCCACCTCTAGCCCAGTCCCAAACTAAACAGGCCCCGTCTTCCCCAGCGCTGAACACTTTCCCTGGGGAGAGACGCACAGAGAATACCCTTGCCTGGTGTCCATATAGGACCCGTAAACAAGCCGGGTTCAAGTCCCCACATTCCCCCTCGGGGCCCCCTAAAGCACCAACACCCCACACCCTTACGCTGCGGTCATCAGAGGCTGAAGCCAGCCATCCTTTCTCCTGGAGGTAGGAGATGTTGAAGATGACCCCGCTGTGCCCCAGCAGACGCCTTTCAACTGGAGCTTTTTGGTCAGAATTGTTATTTTCTCCTCCTCCTCCTCCTCCCCCTCTTCCTCCTCGTCCTCCTCCTCCAGGCTTCCAGACAACAAGCTGGTTGAAGACAGTCCCTCCTACTAAGACAGTGTCCGCCCAAGATTCATGTACCAGTAGCAGGGCAGAGTATAGCAGACACCCTTCCACACAGGAGCGCTGAACCAGGACATTTCCTGTACTGATGTCCAGGAGAAGAGCACTATTGTGGGCTACAGCCACACAGAGAAGTGAGTGTTTGTCTCCAGAGAGCCAGCGGACATCCAGGGCCCAGTCCTGTAGCTCCATGAGGGGACCCAGGATCTCCAAGTGCAGATGCTCCCCATCATGGAGCCTCACCAGCCTTACAGCCTTGCCTCCAAACACTGCTAGGTCATAGAAGTTGGGCTCTGTTGTGGAGCTCAAACCTGGAAATTGACAGACAAGAGAGGACTTTGTGAATTTATGTGAGTGAACAAATATAGTAAAAAATTTTTCAACTAGTCATTACAGCCAAAGATAATATCCTATTCACCATATTTCACTCAAATCTGTTGGTTAATTTTTTTAAAATATCCCGTCAATGAAAAAAAAACCCTCCCTCAACACAACAGAGGAAATTCATTTGAAAAAGTGAAAATCAAACCATCTTTCTTCTTCTCGCAAGATCCTGTGACAGAGCTCTGCAGTTGAAATGCTGACAGGATTCTTGGTCTTATCCCGTGGATTCTGTAGTGTTGGAGCACGCTCAGTGAGGCACAGGATTTAGGGTGAGGCTGGAGACTGTACACTGTCAAGACTGGACCCTCACCTGCCAGGAAAGGATTACACAGGTTAGGTTAAATGTGTGTTGTGCAATCATTTATTAAGTTTATTGTAGTGCTGCCACCCCATATAAAAGGCAGAAGATGTTATTTAACAGTGGAAACTTTTAAAAGGATGTTGAAAAGCAGGTCGGCAGGCAGGAGCATCTGCACAAAAAGGTGATATTTACTAACAAAAATATTAATGAAACAGAGGCAAAAATGAACCCTGGGAAATTCAAAAAATAACTTAAGTCAAACCAAACACACACAAAAAAATCTGCAGCCTCACAGCAAGCTGCCACTTACTCCCTTCACTACTCCCTCTGATATTTTACCTTCTCAGCCTCACCTAACTTAAACCTACCACCTGCTCAGGTAAGTATGGGAGTGAGCTACACAGATACTAGAAGCATACAAAACACCACACAATTATAAACACTGGATTTTTCTGTTACTGCTGACAATCACAATCTGCTAAAAGCACACAAATAGTTCATAAGTGCACCAAGTTAAACCAAATGTAATTTACTACAGAACAGTCTTACCTATCTTCCCACATCCTAACACATCTACCACCAACAACACAGGCAGAACAACTGGATAATACTAAACAAAGATAAACCACACAAATCATCCAATGTATTCCCTTATTAAAAAGTCCCAACTGACAATTAACAGAAACACTGACTGAAAATAATGATCATTTAACACACAAAATAATGATAATATCAGGGAAAAGGGCCAAGAGAAAAGGGAGAGGAGCAGCCTTTTCACATTTACATTCACACTAAAACGTTTAAAAAAGCAGAATAGTAGTGACTTTGAGTATATCGTGGCTCATAATGTGTTAAATCAGTATTGGCCAATATGGAGAGGAAAACTGATTTCTTTGTGTCAATGAACGACAGTATCAGTGGCTCACTGAATTAATTGCTTGTATGTTGACAGTCTAAACACTGCTGCCTACCTGACAGCAGAAATGCATCCTGAAGGAACTCCAGAGCTGTGACTGGAGCTACCAGGGCTGCTGTCTCCATCTCTTAAAAACCAGTGACTTTTTCAGTGACGACACATCATCAATGGTGCCTGAAAGACATCGAGTGACAGCACACGCTTTTTTACAGATGGCAGAGTCAGAAAAGATGACAAACAGCGAGTATGGTCGGTGGCAGGTTGACTATAAAATATGTTGATGACGGCTGTCACCATTAGCTTTTCACTTAGCCAAAACAGCTAACAGCAGGGACACTTCTCATGCTTCTGGGTGGCTACAAACCCAGCAAAGTAACTTTTCCAGGTACATAACAACTCCGTTACGTGCTTTACTTACAAAATGCCTCTGAAACCAACCACAGAGATATGTTTCAAATCTGCATTAAAACATCTTTATTTTTCATCTACGATCAAACATGTAGTCCTCGTGTGTTTCTGCTCTGCCGCGTTTTAACCAATCAGATTACACTGTTGGTTTCCTGGACGCTGATTGGTTAGAAAGGGAAATGAAACACGTGACAGAGCGCCGTTGAGTTGTGCTGCATTTAGGTGTTTTCTGTAAAAACATAGTTTGGTGGGCATGTTTTTACAGATGCATGATAGACTAGTTATTCTATGTTCCTTTCTTCAACTTTCGTTGACACTTATTTAGACAAACAAGTGCATTATTTTTAACCACAGCAACAGAGGCGATCATGCTGTTCCAACACATTCTCTCATTTGCTGAAGTAGCTCGATATACCAAATGCTGCCTTAACTTTGACGTTGTTTCTTAATTTGTTTCATAAGTTTTTTTCTTATTGTACAAAATTCAATTACAAACCTTTTTGGCATATTTCAATAATACAAAACATACATTCAAATTGAAACAGTACAAAAGTCAAACAAATTACATAAAAAGAAAAAAAAAACATGTTCAAGCATGAAGTTAAATTATGTTAACTAAGGGTAAGGATCCTATTCAAGCAGCATAAATAAATCCAATAGAGAAAAATGTTTCAGGTTGTTTCTGTCTGTCATGCATTGAGGAGATTTTGCAGATAGCTTGAGTCCATTTTTCCATTAGTTGATGTCGGGCTTCACCTTTAAATATTTACATCTACGAATTAGGTGTTTACCCAATAAAATCAAGTTGTTACCAGAAAATGCAAGTTTTTCTCCTTACTCCAGCTTTAATAGTCATCACTTTAAAGGTTGCAGCAATATATCTTTAGATTGAAGCAGCTCTGAAATGAAAGCCAAAATTTCCTTCACTGATTCACTCTGGAGGAAAATATGTTCTAGAGTCTCAATATCCCTCTCACAGACAATGTCAATTTGTTTCAGAAGTACGTAGTAGGCTAATTTCAAACAATTTGCGCAGTGGTACAATCTCAGACCATCGGAGCTTCTGAGCAGACCGTGAACGCATCAGGAGGTAAGAGGTTGCGGCTGGCCGTGAAGCAGCGGTCCAGCCAACTTCATAGCTAACTATGCCTGGAAAATGTAAATTTCAAGACTCCTGGCTTTCAAAGGACATTTATAAGGACTGGCTGGTTAAAGACGCCCAGGATATTCACTTCGCCCGATGCAGGGCCTGTTGTAAATCAATCAAACTTCAGACCATGGGCGAGGCTGCTCTCACCAGCCATGCAGGGGGAGCTGGCCACAAAGCAGCGGTCCGCAAGCTGGTGGAAGGTAGCTTCACTTAAAAAAACAGGTTAAAAAGAAGTAGTTCTTAGTGCATGTAATATTAACCCAGTCGTCGTGGTTTATTCAGGTGGTGTGTGTGTGGGTTGTTTTGTTGTGTGCGCGCGCACGCGCGCGCGTATCTGTGGCCGCCACAACAGTGGAGATGTGCGAGTATTGAAACATCTGTTTCAGAGTTTCAGGTCATCACCTGAAGCTTTTCCTTCTGTGTCATATATTCAATATGTGCATATTTTAGATTTCTGTCTGACAACAATAAATACACCCTGCAGTTTAACGTTAGTATAAATCCTTTTAAAAAGTTGTGATATATAGTAATGTTTCATGGTTTCACTGAGTTTCTACTTTACATCTTTAGTTGAACATCTGCAGCCTGCTGAAGTGTCCTGGTGTTCCTCTTCATATCAACAACTTCATATCATCAGCAGTGTTGATAATATGTCATAATTATAACACCGAGCCCTTATTTGTTTATTTATTATTATTTTATCTCAAAATACAATTAATCTACCTATTAATAGTAATTAATTAATTAATACTTCAAGTAATTAAGGTATTTTAATGGAAATTCTTATTGGATCAATTGATGGTTTGTCATTCATTAATTAATACCTTAGACAGGTTATAATTTTTCAATTAAGGCAGAATAAATTAATCTAAGTAGCTTCTTTTTTTACAAAATAAAAAGCCTGTTAATCATGTAGGAAACCCTGTAAACTCTTGAATATATCAGAATGCATCAATGTATCCATTAATTAACATTAACACCAAATATGGGGTCACCCTGGATTTTTGGGCCGATACTGGATTTTTGAGCAAAATGCGGTACTGTGTAAAGGTGTTACATGATGTTCATTACTTTTAGTTACTTCTTACATGACTTGTTGTTTTGCTTTTTTTTATAGAAATAAAACCAACTTAGTTAATTTTCGTGTATCAGCGCTCACATTCATCAAATGAAAAAACTAATTTGTAAAATACTAAGTGTGTTATCAATACTTAGTTGGACGACAGACGCTACAATTATAAACTGAAAGAGTCACAGCACAGAGTAGCAGAGTGAGACGTCTGTCCTCCCTCCTGCTCTCTGTTGTAAACACACGGAGCTGTTAGCGAGCAGCTGCTCTCATGTCTCCCCGTGTCTCAGTGCTTGTTTTCGGCAGAAACTCTCCTGCTCTCTGCCTGCTCTCGGTGTGTCTCTCCAGATAGCAGACAGGTTTCTCTGGTTCTCGTTCTAAGCAGCAGTTGTCCTTTGGCTCATCTCCGTGTCTGTGTGTGCCACAGACCGGTTGTACACAGAGCACGACCCGCTGTCAGCGGCCTGAAGCCCACCATCACTAACTCTTAAATAAGAGGAAAGCTGAACTAAAAATCTAATTTTAAAGATCAAAGTAAGCAATCTACAGAAACTGAGCATCATTGACAAATATCTTATCTTATAAAATGTCTGGTGTAACTGGTAACACCAATGTTGTCAAGAGTTTATTAATTGGTGGGAATATTTCCTCACCGTGTCATCCCCCCTGGTGCTGAGAATTTAGTTTTTACCTTTGACAGCCCCTAAAGTGTTCACAGAGACTGCCAGCACTTTATAAGTTTTCTTGGTGTTTACTTCTAGTCCCATAAGTGTTTTTGGGTTGTGTAATGTTCATTTGTGAAATAAATCCAGATTTAAGAGTAAAACCAGAGCTCCTCTTTTCCCTTGCCCCCTTCACAAGACGAGACCTGAGATCAGAAAAAGCTACAAAACTGCAATGGTGGAATTTTTAGGGATTAATCCTGCTCAAGGACACTTCAGCAGGGTGGAAACTTAGAGAGCTCGAACTTAAATCCTCCATTGGAAAGATTCTCTACCATCTCACTTTATTAACCTTACTGCCCAAAACACCTGCGGTTAGTCAAACAGGAGTCAATCGTTTGTCAAACTATTAAGGAACTCAGCCTGGAAACAGACTGAATAATCCCTGAAATGTTAAAGTGAAAGTGTTTAAGTGTAGGAATTACTATGAATTATTTTGAGTATTGAAAGCTGTTGTTTTCAGCCTGAAACTACTTCAATGGGAGTAAATTTGAAGTTGACTTTGTGGACTTTTCTTATTGCTTAATAGCTGATGCTGTAAGGTTCATTGGATACATGCTGTATGTGTTTTGTTGCAGCTGTGTGTGAAGAGGATGTTGTACCTGCGTTCACCAGAAGGAGGCGCTCTCTGCTTATTTTCCTGAAACACATTTACCTGCAGTCCCTCCCTGTGTGTCTGCTTCTCTCTCTCTTTTTCTCTTATTAACAGGCGGTTTCATGATGATAAACGCTGCTGGGCAGATGAATGGCAGCGTGAATCGGGTAAATATTTAAAAGTGGTCGTTTTGGTTTTTCATTTATTAAAAGCGGGAATTTCACATTAGCAGAATTTAAACCAAAGATGAAGCTCAGTTGGAACAGCTGATATTCATGGACAACTGAGACACTGAACGCTAGAGATGACAGATGTTCCACCAGCGTGAAACAATCACTTCAAAAACACACTCGGTTGTCTCCTTCTCAGGCTGAGGACAGCAAGGAGCAAGTGGCCATCTGCCTCCAGCGTCACGCCTTGGACAGAATCACAGGGAACGACTGGTCAGATCTGCACCACAGCCCCACCGCCAACTCCAACTCCCACAATGCAGAGCTGCAAGATGTGACATTTCCTGCTTCCTACTTCACAGCACCAGGTACCCACAGATGAAGATCTGCAAGCTCCCACTGTATTTGTTGCCTAGAAACACTTGCAGGTGAACTTTGTGTTGGCAAATATTGGTGTCAGTCTGGACCCTTGAATTAATATGTTTATATGAACTGTGATATTATTATATGAAAATGATTAAGGCAGGACTCTTAATTAAGAAGCTGTCATGTAAACAGCTCTGAATGATTAGATTTAGCTTAGTAAGATCATTGTTTAGGTCTAAATTATTGCAGGCGTTTATCTTTCATTAATTGATATCAGTAATGAAAGAGTTACCATAATTACCATAATTGATATCAGATCTGGCATATTCCAGTCCTAATGGTACAATTAAAGCACATCTTAAACATTTTAAAGTCCCCCTCCACTCAAAGATGTGCTTCACTGTGCAGAATGATGTATGTGCAGTTTGACACTAGAAGGCTGTTTTCACATTTGTTTGGGAAAGTTTCTCTGTGCTCACCAAAAAGTTTAAGGGGTATACCAGTGAGCATTATTTGTGACATCAGAACTAGTTTGGAGCCAAAGGTGGTCCATTATGACTCTTCAGTGAAGTAGGAGACATCATGAGTTCAGCGGTTAAACTTCTGAAATGAAATATATGCATTTATATTTGGGGGGAGAGGTGGGGGTCTTCAACATAGTTTAACTGTAAAAGTACCACTATATAGCTTTAAAAAAGCTACACAAAGGTCACACAAAGCTAATATCATGACAAACTGGTTGAAAACTCATTAATTATGCTCTTCAGAATGTGAAGGAGAATAAACAACCTATGTTAGCTTCATGTGAACCAGGTCAAAAGCGGCGTAACTAGCCAAATGTCTGAGGCAACTCAAAAGAATTCAGCAACATCTGTGTAGTATTTTTTTCTTATCAAATTAAAGGAAAAAAATGAAAAATGAATGATGAAACGCCCATACGGGTCATGAGTGGTTTGATGAGTGTGTGCTGTGTGCTGTAGTCTTGTCAGTCACCAGATCTCAAACCAATTTAATAGCTAATGAACATCATCAAACAACCAAATGAGGAAACACCTTATGAAGACACTTCATAAGTGTTTTTCTTTAATTTGATCTTGTGATTAGTGACAAGTCATTTGTTGGTTGTAGGTTTGTGATTTATTAGTTTGCAGGTCATATCACACGAAGGATCGGCGGGGTTGCTCCAAAATCTTTGAGGAAATTTCAGTCGATTTTATTTTACATTTCACGCCAGACTGCAAAATGCATCAGGAGAAAGTGTGGCACTTTTACAGGGGGAGGAATAGGTTGTACTTAGATACAAACATGCATTTAAAAATAGATATCGGACTAGTATACTCAGGTACACAAGGTTCACTTCACTGACCATTTTGAACTCTTGACTTCCAGGCACCTCCAGGCTCGTCAGCCAGCGTCTCCTCTCGTCAGGCGGCGAGGCGGAGGAAGTGGGCCACCGCCCGGCTCAGCACGACACCGTAGACCTGTCGCGGCTGGAGCACCAGCAGAGAACAGAAGCTCTGGAGCAGCAGCAGCAGATGAAGATCCTGGAGTGGGAGAACAGGATGAAGGTGCTGGCGTGGGAGCAGGAGCTGATGAGGGAGAAGAGGAGAGCGACGCGGCAGAAGGAGAAGGCCTTCAGGATGAAGAAAGCTTACTACAAGGCCAAGCTAAAGAAGATGGGCGAGGATGTGCCGCTGTCTTCCTCCAGCAGCAGCGATGAAGAGGAGAAAACGTCCGATCCAACAGGATGAACTGATTTTTTTAAAAGCTTGTTTCATTCTTGTATTCTTTTGTCTACGTGCCATGGGACTGTTACTATTTTTATACATTGTTTTTTGTACTTGAAGGCAAAAGGAGGATTCTCAGTTGCCTCATATCAGCTGTGCTTCGCCTTTTCTACACAAAGAGGGAAAACTACTTTTCCTGCTAGATGAATTAGACGTCTTTGATTCTTTTGTGGTAGGATGAAATGGTGAGAAGCGTATGACAATGACCCATTAAGTACTGTCACTTAAAAGCAGTAAGATTACTTGGGTGCAGACTAAAAAGTACAAAAGTAGCTCTTTTTAAGACTGAATAACAGTTAGTTTATTCCACATTTCTAAAAGAACTACCACTTCACAGCTCTCCCTGGTGTCACTGGACAATACATGAATTACTTTTCGCACCTTGTAAAAATGCTTGTGAACGGTGTGAAAGAGTTAAGATCAAAATCACAACGATCTGTTTGGTTTTATCTGTTTTTTTTCACTGTCACTGTGAGACAAGCGATGTTTAAGATTACAGCTTCTGTAAAGGTCAAAGCCAATTTTAGGGAGGATATTATTTCAAAGAATGTACTAAGATGACATCTGCAGATGAAGAAATGACATTCCTAAATGGACAAAACCTTTAAATAGAGATGAAAACATTGTACTTGCATTGCTTTTAAAGCGCATGTTAGCCTGAATATGTATGCTTAAACTTGTTTTCTGTGCTTTGTATCGAAATCTGCTTTTAATACAAAGTGGAAGTTTACTACCAAGAATCCAAGCAAGAAAACTCTGAATAATGATTGTAGAAACATACACTACATGGCCAAAAGTATATGGACACCTTACAGCCATATGTGTGTGTTGAAGATCTCATTAAAAAAAACATGGGCATTAATATGCGCTGCTGTAACAGCCTCCACTCTCCTAAGATACTTTGCAGAAGATTTCGGGCAGATGAGAGTTGAAGAGTCTCTAATGTCAAGGATCACTGGAGCTGTTCTTGAGGCTCATGGTGGGCCTTTGTTTCTTTAAATAAATGGTGACATTTTGACAAATATGCTTTTTGACTTTCTTGCTGAAATGTAGATGAGAAGATCAACACCACTTTTGTGTCTTAAGTATGGAGCTAGAAGTAGAAGCAATTAGCCTAGCTTAGCATAAAGACTGAAGGCATGGAGGAAACAGCTAGTCTGGCTCTCCCCAAAGCTCAAAAATACACCTACAGCATCCCTAAAACATAAAAAATAACACATACATTGTTTAATACATGCTAAAATGTTTCTAGACTGAGTTATGTGCTCTTAACTATTTTTAACTTTGGGCAGAGACAGGCTAGCTGTTTCCCTGTGTTTCCAGTCTTAGCTAAGCTAATTGTCTCCTGGCTCCAGCTCCGTACTCAATGCAGAGATATGAGTGATACATTTGTGATTTATTTTATCTGTATGTTTCAGAGCAAACATGTCTTTTGTATTTTACTAATTGAAACAACATTTCTCATGGACGTGCAACCAAGTCATACTGCTAAAAACTGGAGCATAGATCAGTTTTTGTCTCAGCCCCTGCAGGTTTATCTGAGGACTGATGGTAGCAGCTGGGTACTTCTGTCTTGAGCTGCATGTATCAAGGTGGCAGCTTAACATCTCTGACGCCTCTGAATGTGGCAGAATACTTTGAGTGTCAAAACAAGTCAGAGAGAAGCTTCCAGAAAACCGTGTCCCTCTGTCAGGATATTTTCTCTGCTCAGCTTTTCGCACCTGGAAATGTCTGTTCTCATGAATATTAAACATAAAACCTCTCCCTCTCTCTCTCTCTCTCTCTCTCACACACACACACACACACAAACACACACACACACAGGTTTACTTAAGTCACTTTTGGGGTATTTACAGATTTACATTCATTTCCTGGAGGCTTAACCTAACCCTAACTCTAACCACTGACCCAAAAGTCAGTGTTTTACCAGTTGGGGACAAGGCTTTTGTCCTCAATTGCACAAGTCGCCCCCAATTAACTGGTCTTAAGTCTGGTGTGTGTCCCTGAAGGTGACTTAAGTCATACCCACACACACACACACACACAGAAAGAGATTGAGAGAGAGAATAAATACAAACACAAACAGCCTTGTAGGAATAAGTCTTTTTTTTAATGTCAAACATTTCTCTTGTTTCCGCGGTAACAGGGGAACAGCTGTTTCCATGCCGCCGTCCCCTTGCCGACGGCGGGAAAGAAGGCATCCCATAATTAACACACAAGCTAACAAAGACAATCTCCCATCCCTCCTCCTCCTCCTCCTCCTCCTCCTCTTCTCCCCCACTGTCTCACTCTGTCCTTCTGTTTTTCTTTTTTTCAGAGCACATCACAACTTATGTGTCTTAACTCTTAACTCACAGTCTTTTTGTCTCCCCTCTCTTTTATGGCTCCTATTGGTCTGAACCAGATTAACCTTGAAGCTGGAGTCCATTTAACCGCTACTCACAGCTGTCTGTTGTGTGTAAAAGCTGATAAATGACCGGTTAATAATCTGATATGGTGCTTGTGAAGCTTCAGCCTTTGATCTAAAGAAAGTGAATGGGGAGAAATAAAGTTTAGTTCAGTTAAGATATGTTTAGATATGTTGTCAGGAGAAGCTAAATGCACTTGCAAAGGATTGAAAATTGGATTAACTGGATTACTCCAGATTTCACCCCCATGGTTAGATAAAGAAAACCAATTGGATAATTGTATATTTTGCATGTATGCCAGCGTTTAAATGTTTAAAAGCTCAGTGTCCTCTTAAGGATCTTTTCTTAACATCAGATTTTAATTCCAGGAGTAAATAGAGACGTAATTATCTTCACATTCTCCTCTTTTCTTGTCGTCCATCTGTGAATTTGTCGCAGTGAGAGACTCCGATCATAAGAAACATTACATGTGAAAAAAAAGGAACATTTGGACAAAAAAAAAAAAAGAAAATCACACATTTCATTAACAACAGGCTCTTGTACAAAATGTCAACATAAATAATTAATAACAATGTCGATAAATTATTGATAAATAAAATAAATCTCATGTCTGTACAAGTAAAAGGTACTGTCAGTTGAAGATAAACGGATCCATGAAATAACATAATGGAGCAGCTTTATGAAAGAATGACAAGGAATCAAAGATTTTTTTTTTTTCAGGTGTACTATCCCTTTAAGAGACTCGTGGTTAGCGTTCCCCTGCAGGAGCACTTTTTTTGGCAATAGTTTTGTCACAAACTGATTTTGCTTGTCACATCCCGGAGACATGGGAGTGACAGCACAGCGGTCAGAGCTGGGAGATATGCGCTTGCGAGGTGTGTGAGATGTGTTTGTTTTTTTCTCTTGTCTGAATTTCCATCCATTTCTGTGTATTTTTCTTTTTCTCTGTGATGAGTAACATTTACGCCTTCTTCCCTGCGGTTACATTTTGCACACAGTCATGGTTTCTGACCCAATTTGCTCTCCTTCCAACCTTGTCTGGTTTTGTACCTCCTGATTTATTCTTATGCTCACTGTGTTCTATTGTAATCTGTAGCTCCCTGCCTTCTTGTTTTTTATTCACTTCCAGTTTCTATCTGTTTTTACAAATGATCTCCGCTTGAGGACAAACAGGCAACACATTTTGGCAATACAGAAACCCTATTTTACCTTCAGTTTTTGAGACCCACAGCAATTTTTTCACTACAAAAAAAAACAGTTATGTTATCCACAATCCCTTAATCCCTCTGAAGGCTGGTGGAGACTGCCTGCATGTTTCCTTTGCTTACAAATGCCTGCATGTTGTTACCTTAACTCAGCTGTGAGAAAGGAACAGCTGCTGATGGAAAGACCTGCATCTCGAAACCACTTAGAGGCTTTTAGCGCCAACACAACTGACATCGTCGCCTCTGCAAACAGGTACGCTGCTGCAGAAGCTACGCTGAATCTTGCTAAAGACTTTGTGCAGCAGTCTAAACACGAAAAAAAAAATATCTGTATTAATGTGCTCTGATGTGAAACTCCTCATCAATGACAGCTCATGTTGGATGATTTTAAGCCTGTAAGTAAAGTCAGGACTCGACAGATTTAGAGCTTTTTTTTCTGTGACATTTTTTAGATTAAAAGGATATTTTGAAGCAATTTCCCAGCAACTGTGTTCAGCTTTGCGATTAGAAAAATTCTAACAAGGGATTCCTGCGCTACAGACATGAGCTCCAATAAGCACTTGCTTATACACATGTGCAGCCAAATAAAACTCCACAGTGGTTTATGTTGTAGCGCAAATCAAGGGCCTCATTTATAGAAACAATATCTCACTTTAACCTTGTTTCCATCGCACAAACATTTAAAAAAAAAAAATCATGAATTCAACAAAACTGGGAATTCCATCTACAGCGTTCACACCCTGCACAACTCATTTCCATCACAGAAAACTGGAGAACATCGACGTCTCGTACTGATTTGAAGCAGTTGTCCCTTTGGCTTGAATTTGCACAGAAGTTTTGCATGAGAAGTGTTTATAAATGAGTCTCCTGGATGCTGCCGGAAAAGGTTCGGCTTGCTCCTGTGGCGTCTCTTGAGGCAGGTTGAGTCGTGATGCATCAAAGTACAAAATACCTTGAGGACTTTTAAATGGTTGTTACATGATACAGCCTCATGCAGAGAGGCAGAGAAGATATCTACCTTCGCCCACCAGGTCTCCAGAACACTAAAGATACGGTCTTGTAATATCAATCGACTGATATGGTCTGGTTCAGACAGCACCAGGCACAAAGATACACAGACAGATGACAAGGTCACATTCATATACAGCGGAAATTGGATCACAAAACAGCACAATCTCCTGAAAGAGGTGATACTTTGACACTTGTGACTTCGCTTTAACAACTGAACCGCCAACTCCAAAACCTTCGTGTTGTGTCTTCGCTTAAAGTTGGACATCTTTCTCCGCACAATCATCTTGTTCCATCAAAATCTCTTATAATAATCCCTTCCTCTATTTACAATCACTTCTCGCTATTTTGATATTTTCCCTTCAACCACGTCTTGTGGTTTTCGATAATCTCATCAGATACTATTGCCGGACCCCCTGTCGCTATACACAAAGTTGATGGGCATGAGGAAAAGTTTCTGAGGAAAATGGTTTTCGGGGAGAAATTTGGGGATTTTTTTTTTTTTCTTTGTGGGGGAAATCTCTCCCTCAGCAACGAACAAGACTGCACTCACACCAACCTCGCGCACAACCTCACACGGACACAATCATTAAAAAAAAGAAAAAGAAAAGAAAACATCACAAGAGATTTCTTCTTCATCTCCTATGAAAAAGATACAAAATGTATAAAAAATGTTATTTACAGTCTTTTCTTTTTTTTTTCTTTATGATGGATCTTGCCTGGATCAGGCTGACTTTTGTGTTTGAAATCTGAGGAGTTTGTGTTTGTCTTGAACAGTTTTTAGGTAGAAGAGGTGGTTGACTCATCGTCCAAAGAACCGTCAAAGATTATTGTAGGCGGTGGGACTCGAAAAACTTAATTTATACAGTACAACCCGCCCACTCGCATCCTCCTGTATCCTCAGCGGACGCTCTCTTTGTCTTACTTTCAATCCATCTCTCTGTCTCCTCTGTCCCAAGTTTGTTTCTAGTCCTCCGAAGTCCCAGGGTGCCCCAGTGTTTCAGGACCATCCATGACCTTTGAACTTGTCCCTGGTGCCCCAAGCACTGTCGCAATGCATAAAAGGATATGGAAGCTGTCATCAAGACTGTCCTTCACTTCTGTTGGCTCTGAGGTGAAGAAAAAGGAAAGTGAGTCATCAATAACTTTACACAACAACTCCTCCACTGATTTTGATTTCTCTTCCATGATGACGATGAAAATACAGGAGCAAAATGGAAATGAGGTGTTAAAAGCAAAAAGACAAAGGAGAGATAAAGGACACAGAGCTGGAAGACAGAACAAAACAGACTAACACACGAGGGACAAAATGTAAAAGAAGCTGAAAAGTAGGAAGTGGAGGTGAGGGAGATGGGTTGCAAAAACAGGACAGAAAAGATAGTAAAGGAGAAATAAGAGAGAGGAGGAGAGTTGAAGAGTGGAGATGATCTCCATGGAGCTGCTGAGTAAAAAGAAATCCGTCTGAGGAAGAGGAAAGAGGAGAGGGAAAGGGGGGAGATGCAGGAAAGTAAAAGTCCAAGATGATGAGGAGTTAAAAGGACAGAAGATGTAAAATACTGTGGCAGGAAGGAACAGGATGAAGGTTATTGAAGACTTACTCGGAGTCAGGGGAGACTTCAGATATGCTGTGGGAGGTGGCAGACTGGGACGGGGAGGGTGAGGGTCCCTGGGCGGAGCCGTTAGGCCCAGGGTTAGAGGCAGCGGGGGGAGGAGTGAGGACAGTGGAACTGAAGGATGCCAGGATGGAGGAGAGAATATCCAGGTGTTCACTGGACGGTTGTCGACCCAGAGGGTTTGAACCTGCGACCTGGGGGACAGTCTGACCGGGGTACCTACATGGGGGTGCTGAGTCCAGTCGTCCTCTAATGTGAGCCGAGGGAGGGAGCTGCTCTTGCTGGGGCTCCTCGGAGATCGGCGGAGGAGGGGAGGAGGAGGGAGGCTGCTCGGGGTGCGAGGGCTGGCGGGGAGGCAGAGTGCGGAGCCACTCCCGACACGGCTGGGCCTGGGCTCCGACTCCGTTGGTCTCCAGCTGCTCTCTCGACCTACTGCTCATCAGTGCCCCCCCTAGGTGCTCCCGGGATGAGGCCTGCCGTCGAGTTAGCGTGTTCAGCTGTGACCTGGATCCGCTGAGGTATCCCTCCATTCCTATTCCAACAGCTCCCCCGTTTCCGCTCAAGTCCTCCCTCGAGGCGTGGATGCTGCCTGTGTGGTGGTTGTCCAGTCTGTCCCTGGATCCTGTCAAGTTCTCCCTGGATGATGAGGCTCGCTGGTGATCTAGCCCCAGACCCCCAAGCCCTGCTCCCTGCCCCAGTCCCAGCTCTCTCCTCCTGGGTAAGAGATCCAGGTTGTCCCTGGAACCCCGGGAGTCCAGCCGGTCCCTCGACCCCCCAACTGTTTGCCTCCCTAGCGGATCCCTGGACAGCTGCCTCCGGGCCAGCGAGTCCAGGTGCTCCCTGGAGGAGTAGCGGGAACCTGGCTGAGAGAGAGAGCCGGTACCTCCACCGGCGCCAGCCGTGGCAGAGTACATGCGACCATAGGAGGCTGCAGGAACGCCCCGGTGGCCCAGAGTAGACGTGCGGTACCAGTTGAGCTCACTGGGGGCCCGGCCCACAGTGGAAAGACCCTGGAGCGCCGGGGGACAGCCAAGACGATTCTTCAAGATACCTGGGAGGAGAAAATAAGAACGTGAGAAGGAGAGGGGAAGGCATCAGTGGCAGAAAAGGAGAAAGAAAGAAAGAAAGAAAGAAAGAAAGAAAGAAAGAAAGAAAGAAAGAAAGAAAGAAAGAAAGAGAAACTTGTAGAAGGGATGAGATTCCATTAGAAGGGGAAACAGGACAGGAGTGCAAAAACTGCAAAGGTATACGGGGGTTGAAGGTGAGGATGGAAAAGCAGGAGGTAGAAGAAGAGTGATAAGGGAAGAAGGGAATGAAGAGAAAGTGAAGAAGAAGGATGTCAAGAAAAGTGTAAGAGCAGGAGAAAGAAGTGTTTTGGAATTATTAATGACATTTCTGGGCCTTTCTACATGTTGTGTTAACATTTTATGAATCAAAATACCATCTTGGGTCTGAGTAATCTGGATGTCCGGAGGCAGACTTAAAAATAAGTCATGCAACTCAAATACATACTGTATCCTGCTGAAGTGTGGCCTCTTTCTTTTGTGCCCTAAAATGTCACTCATGCTTTCAGGCTACATGAGTGATGTCAAACTTCGCCTGCATTTCTTACTCACTCTCAGTGTGTCCTTGTATGTGTGGCGCACCTCTGCACATGCCAATTTTGTATGTATGTATTCTGAGTACACATATGGTGTCACCAATGCTTTTAGGGCCAGATTTAGACCTTGACTGAAGCACCACACTGTGTTGTTTAAGTTATTTTTATGCACAGGGGCCACTCCAGCTCTGCTCTGCCTGCTCTGATGACTCCAGCTGATCCCAGCCCTGGAGTGTGGTGCAGAGGTACACAAACATAACCTGAAGTAAAACAAAAAAGATCTGGATGAATTCAGTGGGAGAGGGCACTGCTAGGTCACATCAAGAGTGTATTGAAATAATTAAAATGTTTAACAGATAATCTGTGTATACAGCAGCAGTATAAGTCTCAGTTATTGAGCTGAGTTTTGAATGCTGCTTGGTTGAGTCAGCTCACACAGCTGACATCTCCTCCGTCTTCCTGCTGGCAAAATGCTCCATTTCAATCGTGATGACCGAGGCTGCATCAGTCATACAAGATGTCTGCAGATTTTTGTTTAACAATAAAGAAGATAAAATATTTATAGGCCAGAGACTGATGTCCAGAGATGCATGACCAAAAACCAAACCGTCGACACAAATGTAACAATCATATGACACAAGTAGATATTTATAGCAACCAAAAAGAGGAAAAAAATACCATTTGTTAATCACTGTTTTAACTACATTGTTTTATACATTTGTTATCGTACTTTTTAAAGGTGTGTTTCATATTGTCTTAACTAAAATCTGTGACCCGATACCTCATTATACTTACAGGAAGGAGAAACCAAAGATTAGAATAATATCAAAAGCAAATCCAAAATGTCAGTATGCCTTTAGATTGTGTTTATTTGTATATGTTTGTGTTTATGTGTCTTCCTCACCCTTGCGGTGCCTGTGCGGCTGGGTGAGGCCGCTCTCGTCTCCACTAGTGAGCGCTGCATCAAGCTGGTTGTTGTTGGCTGCGTCCTTGCTGTAATCTGCCCCCAGGGGGCGCTCTGAGCCCCACTTTTGAAGGGTGTGTGTCTCACACTCCTCCAACGCTGGCCAGTAAGACAGAAGGTCATTGCCATCCAGATCTGTCACACACATAAAAAAAACAAAACATGTTCAGGTTACTGTTTTCAGTGACAATTCATGAGGTGAAATCTGTTGTTACAAAAACTTTCCCAACATACTAGAGATGTTCTCATGTCAATAAGCCATGACACAAGTCATTGGTTGATAAAGCAAAAAAAAAAAAGTTCCTTAAACCGGTGATGAAGACATGAAAAAGGTTGTGAAGTGGACAAAATCACTATTATTACTCTCAGGACTAATTGAAAATCATTTATCATGAAAGCCAGTAAACAGCAGTTATGAAAAGAGGCCAAGATTTTTTTATGCCTCATATTCATCTTTATAATTTGTGTTCTGAATTAATTTTGTTGCTGCATGTGCATTGTGACCAACACAAACAGATGTCTGTATCAAATAGCAGGTGTCAGCAGACAAATAGCATGTGTTCATTATGATAAATCAGCCAGGGTAAATTGAAAATGTCATATGGGAAGAGAATGTATCAAACTAATGCATATCCTGTGAACAGGCAAAATCCAAGCACAAAGTGATTCATGCATGAAATGTCACAGATGAACATGCGATGGTGGAGGCCCTCGCAGCCATTCCACATGTGAGTTTGTTCTCATCTGTGACATCATCAACCCTTTGGGCCAATAAGCGTAATTTGGAAAATCTCATTATGTGGTGGCGATATCATCGTTTAACCACATTTTATCAAAATATGATCAGTAGTGTCTGAGACTTGTTAACTGAGTACATGGATGATGAATACATAGTGCTGCAGTATCAATTCATTGATAACTGCTCATTTTTGTCTAAACAGTGTCTGAAAATAGTGGGGGAAAAAAACCCTGATAATCTTTCTGAGCCCAAGATGAGATCTTTACAATGCTTGACCAACGTTCAAAGAAATTAAATTTACAAATTATGAAAAACAGAATATTTTCAAATTTGAAAACCTGAAACCAGTGAGTGTTTGACTTTTTTTTGCTTAAGAAATCAGTTAATGATTAATTTATTATAAAACTGATCCAGATTCATTTCTGAACTTCAACTTATTGGACAATTATTAATCATTCCATCACTTTAAAAATGTTACATCTTTATTTTTTCTTCTCTAACATGCTCTTAAATAAAAAAAAATAAAGAGGTTATAAAAACACACTATTGTTGTTGTTTTCTCTTTTTTTAACAGATGTCCATTGAGCACAGTTATGCACATTCCTACCTCGGTCTTCTAACATTTGACAGCTCGACTAAATCGATGTGGGGTTTAATGCTTTGTCACAACAAATAGGAGTCCATCTTCAAAAAGAAGTGACCTTTCAGTAAAAAGCTCACATCCCTCAGCACTGCTCATCAAAGACATGTACTGTATGTTAGGGTTAATACTCCTGTCAGGGCCCCTGACCAAGACACTGGCAAAAGAACTGGAGTTGGTCTGCGGGTGCTGCAGTGCAGTGTGTATAAAATGGGTCAAATGCAGAGGATCAATACTTCTTCTACTTCTTCTCTGGCCCTTCAGTTTGACTGCACTGATGAACTGATTGGACTCTACTGGCCATCTGGATTCTGTCCACCTCCATTAAAACTGACAGCTCTGGTCCATGTTTCACTCTGAATAGAGTTCATGTGATCCAGATGGCTTATTAAGCTAAGAATTGATTACTTATATGGATTTATAGATTTGCACAGGCCTGGCCTTTTCTCATAATGAAATATTTCACAGAACAATGTATATGCATGACATTTATATCACATACTTTCAAGTGCATAAACTCATGTATTATGCATGATTTGCAAGTGTATAAGAAGAAAGAAGGTATTGATTAATTTATCAGGCACTGACATTTCCTCTCGTTGTGTGTCTGTGTGTTTTGTGCCTGTATGTTTCTACGTGTCTGAGATAAAAGAGTGCGCTTTTTTCTACAACATAGACCTCAATTGTTCAACTCTACCGGTCGACTGGGACCTTTCTGTGTGGAGTCTGTATGTTCTCCCAGTGCTTGAGTGGGTTTCCTCCCCTGGTTCAAGGGCATGCAGGCTAGATTGGCTGGTGACTCTTTACTGCCCAAAGGTGCACAGTTATACTGTATATGATTGTGACTGGTTGTTAGTCTTTATGTGTTAGCTCTGTGATATCTTGGAGACCTGGACAGGGTGTGCCTCGCCTCTCACTCGACACTTGATCATTTCTGGCTTTTATTTGTAAGAAGAAATGCCTTAAAAAGCAAAAAGGGGAAAATGTAAAGATAAATAATTTGATAGTTGCCAAAGTGGTCACCTACCTTTGGTACCATTGTGGGTGGGCTCGGTGAGCAGACGCTCGCTGTGATTGGAGCGTTTGAAGCGCCGCTGGATGCGTCCACGGAGGCGGACGTTGTCCTCGCTCTCAGAGGAAGGAATGGAGAGACTGCGTTCCTCCTCCATGGAGAGGTCTGAGTCTGAGTCCGAGTCCTCACCTGGGAGGACAGAGGGAAAGACAGAAGGAGGGAGAGAGGAAACAAGTGAGAGAAAGAATAAAAAGAATGAAGATGAAGATTATAATTCTCCATGGGTTGTTGTAGGTATGTGTGCTTGATCACTGGGGAAATTCATATGGAGAAAAAGAAATAAGGACTTTATACTGCTCGTTATAGGTGTGTGTTTGTGTGTGTCTGTGTGTGTGTGTCTGCTTATTCCGGTGTTTGTGTGTGTGCTTACCTCCGTCTCTGTGGAACATAGCTACATCCAGGTCTGTCGCTCCGGTATGGACGATATTTTGCTCCAGAGTCTGACGAGCCAAAAGGTTTTCTCTAACAGGGAGAGAGGAAAGGGGTGAATACACACACAAACACACACACGCACACACACACAGTAGCATGTACTGTTCATGAACACACACACTCAGACACACATAAAGACAGACAATCACTGATCCATAAAGCCACAAACAGCCACTCTCCGAGTACATTAGTGTTGCTCTACATACAGTGCATTACATTGTTATATCTCATCTTCTTCATCTTTACCCCACTGACCCACAAAATACACAACAGTGAAGGGATTTCCTGCCTGAAGCAATTTTATCCCAAATCCAACTGCTGAACCAATGAAACCTGACTGCTGAACCATGTTTCTATCCGAACGATGATTTATCATTTGTATATTGCTGGTATTTACCTGTTTGCTCTTGAACTAAATGAGACCCTAGTCTAGTCTTATTTTACTCTAGCGGCCATGGTGTGGAGGTGTTTCATTCAAGCTAATTTCTGGTAAAAGTTGTGAGCATTTGTGTGTTTATATACCTAGCGGAGCTGACAGAGGAGATGGTAGAGGTTCCCAGGGTGATGCGGTGCAGCCCACTCTGCTCCAACAGAGATGCGTTGTGATAGGGGTTCTGTGCCTGAACACACACACACACACACACATATGTGAGGGTTAGAAAAGTGAGGTTAAATTCAGAGAAATGAGAAATGAGGGAGAGCAACATTGTTAAAATAATGTTAGATCACCCTGTGCACTGAATGATTGAAAGCCAGCCATTTTGCCCGTCTACTTTTTAATAGAGGGTTAATTTCCAGTTTGTTTTTTGTTTCATGATATAAGGCTTCTTTCTGATACAGTGGTTTTCTATCCATATCCTAATAATAATAGATGGTTACTTATACATACAGCACAACCCATCCGAGGTTCAAAACAGCAAACAGCATCATGTTTGTGTGTCTAATAATAGTTTTTGGAAGGTCTTGTCAATTTGCCCCAGATGACTTAGTGATGGATTGGAAGAGCTTTGAAGAAAATGGGGGTTAAAAGGGTGGAATTAACTAAAACACACTCACACACAGGCATGCACGTAAACACAAATGTCTCACGAACACACACATCCAAACTACATATGAATTTAACTGGACAGGAGACGAGATTAAAAGGGAATATGGAACAGTGAGCACACACACACACACACACACACACACACACACACACACACACACACACACATACACACACACACACACACACACACACACACACACACACACACACGGGCACTAGCACAGAGATAATGAATGATTTTAAAAGACAGGCTAAAGAAAACTTGGGTTACAGTTCAGTGAGCTATGAACTAATAAACACACATACACACAAGATAGAAGAAAGAGTGAAGTACATAAGTGAAGGCTAGGGTTACGGATAGGGTTACACACATGCATGCACACACACAGACACACGTGCGTGCGCACACACACACACTCTAGATAAGCAATGCACAGCGCTTTTGTAGAAGTGGGCTAAAGAGCGGGCAGGGCTGCACTGGTCGGTATATTGTTTTATCTGGGTCAGCCACAAACCCTGAAGGCAGAAGGAGAGGAGAGAGGGAGGACAAGAACGATGGATGGGTGGGAAGAAGGAGGAACGGAGGCAGGGGTGCTCTGTGCTGTCTAGTAATGGACACAGTGAGTACGTGCATCTTGTCAACAATACTGTAGAACAGAATAAAACACGCTGTAGTAAATGGTGTTAGGAAGCAGAAAGTCAATTTACAGCTTCACATCAGGGACTTATATGTATCCTGCAAGTCGTTAATGTGCAATAATGATAATCCTATTATAATATTATAGCTCATGTAAATGATCATTTTAAAACTGTATATTGTATATCATATACTGTTTATTGCATTCTTGTTGCACTGTTGAGGATATGCTGTGTAAATGATTCCAGTAACGTCAGTTCAGAGGGAACTGATGTCAGATACCAGATGACAGTTTGTTGGGTTCAAATGAACTCCTGTGTGTTTGCCTGTTTGGTTCAGTTTGTTTTGGCTAATGTGAAAGCTGTCAGTCAGACAAACTCTGTTTGTGGCGTAAAAGCAAAACCGACCACAGGATTTTATGGTAGTCAATATGTGATTTTAACATGAATTCATAATCTAAATTACAATCAAATCTATCGTCTGTCCTTTCTTCCTTCAAGTCAACTTACTGAACAGGTGTGAAAGCGCCCTCAGGATACTGCAGAGTCACGCTGCAGCAGTATAAAAACTCAACTAGAGACCATGGGTATGTGTAACTCACAGCGTTCTGCGGTGGTCTTGGTGGGTCTTCTCCAGGGCTCTTCTTACCCAAACAGGCAACTCTCCAGGCCTCCTGAACCTCTGAGTTGAACACAGTGAAGACCAGCATCACTGACAGACCCTGGGAGACAGAGAGAGATGACAAAATTAGCTGCACTGGCAAATGAGCGATGTATTTGAAGGTTTTAATGTACAAGATTGTTAGACTACCCAGTTCAGCTGTATATTCCAAAAAAATGCTATCAGTGAACACCAAATAACATGACATACAGTATGTTGAAAAATGTGAAAGCATTAGTTTATTGAACGTCGGTTGACTGAGTGCTAAAGTAAACCAACATTTATTTATATGGTAGAAAATGAAACGATTACTACTTTAAGCAAGAATTCCTCGGCTACAGTTACAGAACATATACTTGGCCAATACCTGTACTAGGCAGAGGACATCAAATATGTAATAGAAAGCCAGGATGCTGTTGTTCACAGCCATCAAACCACACAGCCAGGTGGAGGTGGCCACCAGCAACAGCAGGAAGGCATTGCGAATTGTTGCACTGGAGAGAGACAGAGATAAGATAAGATAATCCTTTATTAATCCCACAGTGGGGAAATTTGCAGTGTTACACAGCAGAGAAACACAGAGTGCAATGGGGGATAAAAAGGTTAGATTTGGGTTCAACAGGATGAATCTCTAATGTAACACACACTCTGGTAGCTTCTGGTAGTCTGCAGCTCTTTGGAAACAGACAATGTCAACACAATGCGTCTCTAACCCTAACCCCTAATCCTAACCCCTAACCTTAACCCTAACCCTAACCCTACGTAGTTATGTAGTCGTTCGTCTCATGCATGTCTAACACAACAGATAGACTTCTATTCTAATAAATACAGCTGTCTACACAGACAAAGTTTGATCCTTGGGTGTCATCATGTAATGACACGGCTCAGTTTTAACTGAGAATTGCATATGTTAACAGTAATACTGATTACTTTTCTTAATTAGCCTGTTTGCTAATAAACCAGATGTTTTGGAGTACAGACAGCTAAAGGCTAAACTACTGCATCGCTGTAACATTTGGAAAAAACTTCACTTGTTCCTCATCACACTATACACTTACATATATTGTAACATTATTAAAATGCAGCCATTATAACTTAACACATTATTGACAAAAAGGCCAGTTCTTCATTGATTCCCATGAAGGAGACAAAACAGAAAATACAAGATTCAAGAGTGACAAGAAGTGAGAGCCAGCAGGAAAAAGAAACAGTGATTAAACCCTACAACGAAACCTGAGACAGAAATGTGGGAGTGAAGCAGAGCGACAGACACAACATAACTAAACCGATTTACACTGGGTCTTTTAAACAGAAATAATTTGATCAATAACAAGGCCTGACATGATTATTGTCTAGCAAATCAAAATTGACTGAATGAGACAGACAGAAATACAGGCATATTGCCCTCAGTACAAGGTTAGTTCATCAATCACAAACCATTTATCAAATCTACACTCCCAATGGTTTTGGGATGCTCATATGACAGCTGGGTTATCACTATGATCCCCTAAAATAACTGCATTTAAGCACTTTTGTTTTTAAAACTTTGTTGAGGTTATTAGTAGTTACTGTTCAGCCTGAAAGAGCAAAAATTGATTTTTCCCAATAACGTAGTGTAGTACAGTAATTAAAGTCTCTAGGGTTTCATATGGAAAATAGCCAACAAAGCCCCTTTTTGAAAGTTAGAAAAGTGATTTAACCATTGTACTCACATGACAGGGAGCTTCTTGGTCTCCTTCTGAGACGGGTTGCAGGACATCTTGGCTACAATCATGAAAATCCCTCCATTCATCTGGACAGAGGGAGATCAATACACACGGTAAGGCAACATTTTTAATGCATGTCAGCTAATCCAATACTACCATTAGCAACATCAGGGATAAGGATGAGCAGATGAAGCAAAATCAATGTGGATAAAATAGTTATCTTCCAGGGTAAAAAGGTGGATTTATTAAAGGTTAAGCCATCTACGTCTCTTACAAGAAACTATGAATTGCTCATTAATTCCACTTTGGCTCCTCTGCTCAGACACTATATGAAAATAGACAAATCAGTGAATGTAAGAAATGTAATTGCTGAGTAAATGAACAAGTAGGAACTTATAAAAACTGTTACAGTACTGTGTCTGAGATGTTGCAGTGAAGTTGGTGTGAGCTTGATGTGGGCAGCAATTAAAATTATGGTCTAACAGAGTTCAAGTGTTGTATAATCTTTTGGAATGCCAATTCTCCTAATTTTGGGAGTGTGCCCAGCTAGAGATTTACAGCCAGGGAAGAAAGAACATCTTTTTATATGAAAATGAGTTTAACGTTAGGCTGATACAGTCGAGTACAGTCAAGCTGGTAAGTAGAGTCAAGCTGATATACACTACAGTTTTTGGATGATATAATCTTTTACAGGAATATTTCTACATTTTGATTTTGAATTTTTCTTGGTGAGAGTTACATTAGAAAATCAATACTATTCTCATATGAAGCTGGAGTTAAGCTTATTGTAGCATAAGAACCAGAAACAGGGGGAGACCTACATATGTAATAAAAAATCTGCCTGAACAGCACCTCTAAAGCTCACTAATTAATGCATTACAATAAAACTGAATGAAAACTGAAGTGTAAAAACTAATAGTACTTGTGATTTTATGGGGATTATGTGTCAGACTATTTCTTGGCCGAGAGCAGTGACTTCTTGGCTTCTCCTTGTCACTGTGAAGTTGCCAGTGCTGCTAGGACCCGCAAGACGATGCGCTTCATCACCTACCTCCACCACCATTACCTTCTACTACAGTACAAGAAGACAAGCTGGCAAGGCTACCAGGAACTACTCTACAGACACCTTCATCTATCTCTGTTGGCCACGTCACCCTCACCTTGCAGGTCATAGCAGCCTGTAAAGAGTCTCCTGCAACCAGTGGAGACTCCAGGAACTCACTGGTGTTGGAAAATGTATTTTTTTTACCAAAGGAAAGAGCCAGGCTAGCTGTATCCCCCTGTTTCCAGTCTTTGTGCTAAGCTAAGCTCTAGCACTCTCATATTTACTGTACAGCAATGAGCTTGGTACATTCTCATCTCTAGCAAGAAAATGAAGAAGCATAATTTAATCTATAAAATGTCTTAAAGCAGTAAAAAAAAACTCAGAATCAACAGTCATCAATAGACTATAATCCCTTTCACAATCACATCACTAACACTATATTTTTATATTTATAGTTTGTCAGCACCCATCATCAATTATATCAGACAGACTGGGAGACAGTTACCAGTATGACGATGGCAATTGGACCAGCAAAGCTCCAGATGAGTTTGTCATAGATGGAGATCCAGCAGAAATCTGGGTTCCCATAACCCTCTGGGTCCAGGCCCACCGCCAAGCCTGCAGCGAAGAGACAGACAGTCAGATCAGACGGGAATATCAACTCTAAGATCTCTTCTACTGTCAATCACAGAGAGCCCGCGGTCAGAAAAGGGAGAAGCAGTGCAGTACATGACAGCATGCCATTACCTGAATGACAGAGCCAGTTCTCAATTAATCAGTCTTTTTGATAATTAGTCAGTTAGTTTTTTTTTATCACATAACCTGATCAGAGGGCTTTCAGGTTACAAAAATCATTGTGAAGGTCATCAGCTTTCAAGAAATAGTGTGTAGTCTGTAGATACTTAATTACATTATGGTCTCTCCAGAGAATTTAACACACATTTTCAGTTTATCTCCTCCTTTCTACTTATTATTGATGCTTCTGATCGATTTAGTGTTTAGTTTGCTAACATTGATTATAGTGACTGTTATAACTACATACTGGGCAGAACAAGCTTCCATAATCTAGCCTGTAAAATACACACATGTAGTTACAAAAGTTACTAGATCCCATCATGCATCCTGCTGGCTTATAAAAGACCAATAATTTGTTACTGAGCTGATTTTACTAAACAATAAAAGTGAATCCATGTCATTTTTGGTTTGTTTGCAAATATTGTTTACTGGGAACATTACTGAACTGACCTACACCCACGCCACAACCATCTGTTTTATCACAGCAGGTAGTTTTTTATATCCATCCATTATTTATGCACATCCAGTCCACCAGTGGACCTCCATGATGGTGCCAGACATGGTTGCTAGGAGATTTGTGACATGAACTGTGAAGTCTTTATTCCTTGTATATCCTCGTTTGAACAGTACTGTCAAGGTTTTGACAGTTGTGCATATAAAGAATTTTAAAATTGAATTGCAAGGGTAAGAGAGACGGGGAAAGCCTAAATAAAGACAGACAGAAAGTTAAACGCACCTCTGGGCCTGAGGAAAGAGATATGCAGTGTGTGTGTGTGTGTGTGTGTGTCTGTGCTTTACTATTTCTATATTAAAATGTCACTGAAACCTGTTTAATAGAAGTGTCAATAGGACACCTTATCTGCACAGCCAGACTTACAGTGCATGTGTGTGACACTTGTGTTTGTGTGTGTGTGTGTGTGTGTGTGTGTGTGTGTGTGTGTTACCAGTAATAATGGCAGGCACGCCCCAGCCGATGGCATAGTAGAATCTCATGGCTCCGTAGTTGATGTTGCGTTGCTCGGTCTGCATGCGGTAGATATGAAGGCCCTCCACGAACATCCAGGCGAATGTGGACATGAAGAAGTAATGCAGCAGGATGGCGACGACCGTGCACAGGAACTGGAGGGTGAGTGAGAGAAAGGGACAGTGATTAAGAGAAGGAAGGAGAAAAAAAAGCAAAGATAGGAGGAGGAAGAAGAATCACGGTCAAAGAGAAGGAAAGAAGAAAGAAAAGAAAGGATGAAAAGTAGGGATGAAAAACAGGAGGGGAAAGAGAAAGACAGAAAAGGTGTGAGACAGAGATGAAGAAATTAAGGGAATGTGAAGAAAAGAAGATGAGCGATAAAAAAAAAATATTATCCTTTGTATCGATTTTGTGACAGAGGCAGAGCAGGCGTGTTGGCAAGTGTCCAACAAATCTTTATTACAGCACAGCAGGTGTCAGCAATGAAGTGACAAGCGTTCATGATTTAACTGGCAATGCGACTAATGAACAGAGTTTATGGTGGCGTGTAACTGTATAACTCCAGGAAATGCATGAAATAACTGAATGAAAATGAATGTTGTTAATGTGCTGAATTATAGTAATAACACCCAAGAGTAAACTGCGATTACTGGTACGACAGCGAGCACCACTGGTAGAAGAAATACACAGAGTGGAGAGTACCTTTGAAAGCTTTCATTCAGCATAGTGTATTTGCAATAGTAATAAATAGCAAGAAAACAAGATGATGCTAACTTGCATCCTGGTTTTAAGAGGAAGTATCGGCTCAGTTAAAGCTTATTTCCACTCACGGTTCAAACTTTTATCAGCTTGTAACGGGGATGAACTGCTACAAAATGCATGTTTGTGTTTGTAACGCTGATTTTGGACCATACCATACATTTAGAAGAGGTATTTATAAAATGTCCAGCTTAATTCATGGTTGATTTATTTATCTTTATCTTTTGAAATATAATTTATACATAATATTGATGCACATAGAGAACTTTGTCTTTACTGCCATAGATGTGATGCTACATTGATGCTGAGAGGTTGTTAATCAGCGCTTACAGACAGAACAGAATCTGTTATAACATAGACATCTGAGGTCAGTCCAGTATCATGGTTTAGACTGAATATCATCAGGAATTAATCACAATATTTTTTGTCATGGTGAACTTAGCCATGAATAATGCATAAAATTAGCATTTAGTCTTTTGTCTGTTTTGTTTACTTGGCCAGATGAGAACGACGCTATTCAAACTTCAAGTGGCACACAATTATATACACACCTCAAAGTACCGTCACCGCCTTCCAAGATAACTGTGGTGCTGTTTGTAAGAAGTACAAATACAATCTAAACAAACCATAGGAAACAACTATAAAACACATTGGTAAGTGAGTTCAAAAAGTTGGCAACTGAGTTTTCAAAGTCGTCAAGTGTAACAAAATGAGGTGAAAACCAACAGTCATCTGTATTTATGTTCATTTGTAGTTATATGTCTTCTTATCAGCTATAAACACTAGACAAGATAAATTACAACTTGAAGTGCTCAGGCAGTCCTGCTTTGGCTAACGATGCAAGAAGTGAAATTTGCTTTGACTTTCCCTGTTGCCAAAATCTTTAAGGATTATTGGCTAAATACTTGTAATGAGCATAATATAACAAGCTTCTTGTGAGTCCATGTGAGTATTTATAAGCTCTGGTTCCCTGACATATCTGACTGCACCCTGCAGACACTATAGAAGGTCTAAAAAGGTTCACGTTGCCGTGTCTCTAGGGTGCATCTCAGGTTCATTTGTTTGCATGAATGCAAAAATGCGTCAAATTTTTCTCTTCAGTTTGGACCAAAGTAAACCAACTATAAACATGATTGTACCATTACTCTGCAGTTATTCTAGAAAGCAGCTAAAGCACCTAAAATGAAAATGTAAATATTTCCAATTGTCAGCTTTCAGGACCTCTTGCAGAAAAAGGAGAAATACTTCACTAAAAAATACTACAGCTGAGTGCACAACATCTTAAAGTTAAGGAAAGCAGACTTGTAAGTCACAGATTTTAAGATTAGAAAAAGACACAGCCTGAGACCACACAGAAATAGCAGCAGCCATGGCAGGAATATCGCCAGACGATTAATTTCACACTCCCAAACACACGTGCACGCACACACGCACACACACACACACACACACACACAGCAAATACAAACACTAGAAGTTACACAAAAAAGAAAGACTAAAATATGCATGAGCATGTAAAAACTAGTGCACACAAACACACACAACCACTGCGAGCGCTAACACGCTCTCCCAAGCATGATGTACATGATTTAGAGAGCATATTGTTCAGCTAGAGGTAACCGCTCACACTGTAGGAGCCGTATAGTTGACTGTGAGGGGGATACAGCTTAATTAATTTGATTTCATGCTGAGTGAGCACATATTTGCAGTACCCTCATAATGAGACTCGCTACTCTTTACACACACTTGTGATGTAACTAAGCAGTAAGAAAGCGGTTAGGAGAGAGGAACGAAACAACGGAAAAGTGGTAGGCGGAGAGGAAAAATATAAGTACTGAGTGTAATATGAAACATTAAGTTAAACAAACAGCAAAAACACACGAGAGGCACAAAGTGGGCAGGAAGGAGTGATACAGAAGGTGAGAAGTAGTAGAAAGACACAAAGACATAAATAAGAAAAAAGAAACAGTCTCCAACCAGGCTGTTAAAGAACAAACATTTCATGATATTGCTTTGTTAATATGTCTTGATATGACCTTTAGTGCTGCACCAGAAAAGGAAGATATAAGTTATTTTGATTTTACTCGGGAAGTCAAGTTCAGTTCGTGTTGTTTCAAGTCAGCAGTAAAAGTTCACAAAGATCAACGCAGCTCTACAGGAAGTAAAAGTCCAGTTTGCCACTTCTAGCTTATTAGAATTGAGGCTAGAACCTGAACGACATCGCTAAAAAAAGGGAATATGAATGATTTTTGAGGCCAAAATATTTTTTTACATGCTGTTCTCTTGTCTGGTCAATCTAAAATGAACTGGGAAGAGTGTGGTGTAGAAATAAAGACAAAATGGAAAAAGTATAAACACACAAAACAAACTCCCCCTGCAACCATTAGTGTGTACCTGTTGCTCAGTGTGATTGACCCCCAGCAGAAACACCAGCTCAGACAAAAACATGGCCGCCGCTGTGTTTGAATGGATGCTCCTCGTGTTGGACTTGAGGCCTCGGAGGCAGGAGAGCACCAGAACGGTGAGGAGGAGAGCCAGCATGGAGACACACAGAGAAGAGTAGGTGACCAGGGCCAGCGTCTCCAGATCCCCCTCAAGCTGCTGCTCACGGAGAGATACAGGGAGGGAAAAAAAGTGGAGAGAAGATAAGAGTGACAGCGTTATTGGATTTATACCATTTCGGTAGGAGGTAGATGAAAAAGGAGGGAGAGCAGGAGAGAAGGAAAATGTGAGAGAAAGAGAAAATGTGAAGGCAAGGCACACATACAGTAGATAAGGAAGGAGAAAGATTGAGCAAAAGATGAAAAATCACAAGGTGAAATAAGTCAAAGAGATGAATAATTTCAGCCTGTTGAAATACTGCTACTTCTGTCTGGGTCACTGTCTGCCCTCCACTAAGCTTCACTGAGTACAAACTAGCGACATTTATGTCAAAGATGTTAAATTATTTGGAAAGAAAGTCAATGAGCTGAAGAAACTGAAGCTGCACTGACCACGCATTGTCTGACATTTAAAAAAAAACATGAATACCAACAAAGAGATGTGATATCTTCTACATATCTCTCCGCAAATACTGGCTGGTTTGTGATGCAAAATACATGTAAAATACATGTAATTTCAGAAGCCTTCATTATAAGCATGTCTGAAAGTATGTCAAAGAGACAGGAAAAGAAGGAACACAAAAAAATCTCAACTATCTAGAAGATTCGAACAACAGACCAAGCAATTAGTAGAACCATCTAATCTGTCATGGGAAACCAGAGTTTCAAAAGGCATGAAATCGATTCATCACAGCCTGTGCATGCACAGAGAACATTGGCTGCCAGTAAACATAACAGACACCAGCAGAATTTTATTTGGGAAAATTGGGCACATCTACAGCATCTCAAATGAATGGAAATGGGACACTCTTCTTCTTCTTGTGATAGACTAATGAGACAGGTGTGTTTTTCACATAAACGCTGTACAATTCATACAGCTCTAGCCAGAGGTAACAATACAAAATGTAACTGAAGAAGTGCTCAATTTCATATAAGTCATATACATTTGGAGGCATAAGGTTTCTGATCCCTACGGTTTCCCGTCTCAACATCTGATGCATCATCACTTAGTATGCTGTGATGTGATGGGCAGAGGGTTTGTATCAAACCTTGAAAATCTTCAACAGCTGTAACAAGGCTTCCTTTAGCCTCAAGAATGTTAGTCAGGATTTAATTAATTAGGATTTCAAACTTTTACACTTCTAAAATCCAGAAATTACCAGCTAAGATACTGAACTGAAGATAAGAATGAAAACAGGTGGGACTAATGGGAAAATCCACATACATGCCTCATTATAATTGAGAGGCTTAAGAATTCAATTAAATGATTGTAGATATGTGGTTCACATATATAACTGGTTTTCCACTGAATGATAACTAACCTCTCTGTGTGAACTGTCCATCAGCACCCCGAAGGTGCCCAGCCTCTGGCACTGACAGCGGACATGAGAGGTGTTCCTGTACACCACCATACAGTCCCTCACTGTCCAACAGCCTCCTATCTCATACCTGCAGACAGAGACAAAGACAGGCACACAAAGATGATGATCAAAGGTAAAATCAAAAATCAATCAAAGTTTTGAAAAGACGACAGGAGCGCAGACACAAAGACATATACTAAAAACCAAGCGGCAACATCTGGGGCTGGAAAATGAAGCAAATGTGGAAGTGCCAAAACTGCAGTTCCTCAAATGGCCACTTGAGGCTGGTTTCAAAAGTGAGTCAATCCCCATAGAAACCCATGTTAAAATGACTAACTTTACAACAGAAATAAACATGTTTACAGCCTGGTACAAAAAATGGTTTTGGTCTCTAGAGCTAATTTCCCCTTTCATGACAACTGTACGGGGGTTGAATTTTTTTATAATTCACCCATTTAAATTTTAATAAGCTATAAAGTTATACATAATTAAGGACGTGGCTGCTTTGAGTGACAGGTCGCTAGCTGCTAGGTGGCTTGTTTCAGCTACCGGGCCGTTCATTCAGCCCGCCTCCGCTCCACCTCTTCGCCCATTTTGGATTAGCCAGGAGATAGGCGGAGTCAGACACTGCCAAAATGGCGACAGCTGGAGCTGCCCACTATGAGCTTTAAAACTGCTCTTCAGAAACCAATGGGTGATGTCACGGTGGCTAAATCCATATGATATAAACATATATTTTTGCACACAGGCTTTTCATACAGTAAATGTGCTTATGATACATCAACATTAACAGGATTTTTTAAAAACACCAGGTTGATACTGTGTGAGTGTGGCACTGGTGAAAAATGAACACACTAATAGATTGCAATTTAATATCTCACGATTCAGAACTGACAACCTCATTTGAACCGTGGTAATCCCTCTGCTCATTTAAAATTGGACAGGTTTTGTTTTTTTGTTAGTAAAACCTTTAAACAAACCTTTTCCACAGCTGACATTTTAACCACGTCTGAGCAGGACACGCACAGATGTAATTAATTGCATTATTAACGGCAGCATTCCCCGTAGGTGAGCCAGTTTCAGTGTCCTGTTATCGTGTATGCCGGCTCATTAGAATGGCTTTATGGGAACAGAGGTATTGTTATTGTTATTAGTTACACCTATGCATTTCCTGCTGAGACAAATCCCAGCAAGTCAAAAGGCTATCTGCCTATTTCATACTGAAAAGCAAGTTAGACAAAACCCAAACTCAAAAAATTAACTAAATATATAATTTTAATGTTACAGAGCTGTTGTCACATGAAAACATTTACAAATTACCACTGAGATGTTTCCCAACACTATAAGCTTTCATACTTATGTGAATATTTCCACACTGGAAACAACAGAAGCACTGGACCACATCTGCTTTTGTCACATGATTTACTAGATTAAGAGGTTTTATGTCACAAAACATTTCTCCGTAAAGCATGAAAATAACATATGGTACAAAATGTTCTCTATATAGTGTGGAGTAATTGACAATAACCAGCCCTAATGTGCAATGTGTGTGTATTCATGTCTGTGTTGGATTATATGTAAATCGGTACTCACTGACTGCTGTGGTTCCACTGCACACACAGCGGCTTGCTGCGGTTGGCCGTCTCCAGCAACTTGAACTCCAGCAAGATCGGCTGGTCCAAGTGTCCGCCCACGAACGTCTGGTTGTTGTAGACAGAGATACTGACCACTGGGGAGTTCATTACTGGGTGTCTAGGAAGCCTGAGGCCAAGGGAGATAGAGAGGGAGAGAGAGCAAAGTTACATACATTTACTAGATCAGACCGAAAGTAGAGTTTGGTGTCCTGGTTAAGATGGTAAAAAAGGCAAAGACATGGTGAGCAGAGAAGAATGAGTTTGGTGTATTAGATGAGACTTAAATGACTGTTTATTGACACATACTGAAAACTGGACAGTTTGTTACTTGGTAATTGAGCCTGGAGGTGAGGTGAGGGAGAGCAGAGGGGGAGAGGGAGAGAAAGAAGCCAAGATAGCATCAGAGAAAGTGAGAGAAAATGAACTCAAATAAGATGACGTGAGGATTAGAGCTGAGAGAATTAGTCACTTAAATTAACTGACTACAGTTTTGATCATGAATTAATTGTTAAAGGCATTAATCAAGCAAACACTCTCTAGTTCCAGCTCCTCAAATGTGAAGATTTGCTCATTTTTTCTGTATATCACAGTAAAGAGTATCCCTTTGTGTTTGTCAGACAAAATAAACAATTTGAAGTCACATTAGGCTCTGGGGGACAGCGATCAGTATTTTTCACAATTTCTTTTACATTTCATAGACTAAACAAATAAGTAAAATAAATTACAGATTTAACTGATAAAGAAAATGTTAATGAAATAAACATGTAAAGCTTCTTGGATTATCTTGGGAAGAACTCTGTAAAAATATGTATTATCATAATTATCAGATATATAAAATACATCTCTGGAACAATCATTTGTCCTTTGTCATTTATTATTACTTTTAATTTTTGGATTATTCATCAAATCCTGGAAACTTACTGGTTAAAATTGAGGATAAGTAAAAATATTCTTTTCTAAAGATGTGATGCTCCTGTTAAACACTGTAAAAGCAATGTTGGTTTACTGTTTGCTACTGAATAAAGGATACATAGGTAATCCAGATCTCTATATCCAGCATGTGCCCTTTCTTAAAGGCTTCTGGGAGCTGCTGTAATCATATTTTTATTGTTCTGAGTGCGATTGATTCCCACCTCACTCCTCGTCGGTCTGTGTGGTACTTGGGAGGGAGGGCGGCGCCCAGACTGCGATAGATCAGCAAGATGACGATGGTGATAGGCGGCTCAGGCATCGAGACAGAGCGTCTGGCTGCAATGTACTCTCCTGTCTGATTGGCTGAGATACTGACAGGGGCTGGAGCAGCGTTCTGAGGGGCCGAGGCTGAAAGGGAGAAGTGTGTTTGTGAGTATATTCTCTTAGCAGCTAAGACTAGCCCAGCCTTTATTTCTATCTGTGCATCTGTTCTCACGTTCTTTCTCTGTCCGCTCCCTCTCCTTCCAGTTGTGTTGCTGTTGTCGCTGTGGCACCAGGGCAGCAGGGGGCAGTATCACATGGGTGTAGGGATCCCACAAGGCCTGACCGCGGAACAGGGTGGTGTGGTAACGTGGGAAACGCCGCCGCACATGAGTGTGGTTCTCCACGCGGTCCAGGTTCATGACTGAAGGGCAGACAGTCAGAGAGAACACATACATGAAGTCACATATCAAGTCACAGGTATCTGTTAATGTGCAGTATACTTAAACATGAAAATGGTATTGATCAAATAAGTATAATACTTGGGTATAATTAACATAATGAGACTTAATAACTGGAGTATTTTATCAGAGAGGGTTTATGTCATTGCTACATATTTTAAGATAAACAGCAATCAATTTCTCTACTGGAGAGTAAAATTAGAGCACTTCATCATTTTATCAAAGATAAAACGATTAATACTTTGTTAGCACTCAAAAAACGACATACTGTACTGTATACCACAAGATTTTTATCACATTTAATTATTTTGCTAAATTGTACACATTAGAAGTGATTTCTCCTGTCACTATCTGAGATATTAAGAAATTGTGAAATATCCACTGCAAGAACAGCGCCCTCATCCTGTTTTATACTGTCCAGCAATCAGGCAGATTTCTCACCATTTCTAACGACACACAAAGTTAACTAACTGTCATGTAAAGGTCACTACACACTACCATTCACTGACTGCCTTGTTTGATTATGGAAATAATACCAATGTCTCAAAATGAATGTGGTAATGATTTACTGTTGCTGAATCAATGGTTGATGAAATTTAGACCATAAAGAACTCCATACTAAACTCACTATTTTAATGGAACCAAGCTACAAGGTGTCTTTTCAGTTTTCCTATAGATGGTAGCCATTTTACTCAGATTTGGGTTATTATGTGCAGGCAGAGGGTTGTTTTCTTCTTCTTAGCTCAGTAATACAACTCATTTTCTTTTTACATACTGTAAGATTTGAGGGGAAACCTTCTCTTGCATTATCAATGAGCCACTTTATTCACTGTGGATTTGAAATGTGAAGAGCCAATACAAAATCCATAAACACACACACACACGGGAGCGGAGGGACCGTCGTATTATAGGAAATGAGGTGGCAAAGTAAGTATGTAGTCAATGTGTAGTGTTCAATAATGAGTGAACACTTGACCCAGCAAACAGAAGTGGAACAGCACTCAATACAGAGAGAGGAGAGAAATCACTCAATATGCTTTAACTGATATGTAACGCATGTGTGTGTGTGTGTGTGAGAGAGAGAGAAAAGGTGTTTCCTGATTTTAAAAGTCTGTGATGAGAGAAACATATGATTTATTTGCAAAATAAAATTGAAGAAATGGCAAAAGAAACATTATAATGATAGACAACAACATACAAAAAAATCTTACAGGAACTCATATAGTGGAGGTTAACAGATGGGCACTTGTCCATCCATATCCTTTCCAACGTTATCCATCCTATCCAATTTGGCTAAGAGCATCTGTGTTTATGTGTAGGCGTGTGAAATTTAGCGTTGGCTGTATATCTTATTCCTTCTGTTTCCACTGCTGCTGCTGATTCTATACTCTCCGCCTGGCGATCTGCATCAGGCTGTGCATTTAAGATTATTTAACAGCGTTTTGGATGCGTTCCAAAGTGGTAGAAAATACAGTAAAGTAAGCAAAAGATGAGAGACGCACAGAAAATAAATAAAATCGGCCAAATCGTGCCAAGATGGGCAAGACTATTGTGTATTTTCTTCAGGTCTGAGATTCTATTAGGTGTGTTGCCAAAATACTCAGGGATAAGCTGGTGAGGCAAAATCCAGTAGTTGGTTACTTTGATGACTTTCACGAGTTTTAGGTGTTTTATAGAAATTCAATCTGTGTGTGTGGCTAAGAGCATTACAGTAACTGAGTGTGAAATTCATTGTCTGGCTTCCTCCCTGTCAGAGCTGCTGCTGTTGCTATTTCGACGCCTCTTGTTGTTGTATTTGGTGCAGATTAGTTAACGGTATTTTCAACATTGCTAAAGTGACAAAATGTGAAGTAGAGCAAAATGTACAAGTGACAGGATGCCAGAAATTATATGACACAGGACACATGGCCAAACCTGCAGGTGTATAGTACATGTAAGGGAGTGTGTGTATGCATCTGTGTGTGTGCTTGTACTTGTGCCTGTGTGTGTGTTACTCTGCAGATATGAGTGTGTGTGTGTGTGTGTGTTTGGCATCCGTAAATCTAAGTGATGTATGTTGGCCAGTGCTGCAATGCTTCAGGGTTTTTGTGCATTTGTGCATGTGTGCTGGAAGCATTAGCTCCTGTGTGTGTGTGGGAGTGTGAAATCCATCTCTCTGTGCTGCGGCCAGCTCTCAGGCTGTGCCATCCTCATTTGCATTAGCGCTGTTCATCTCTCGGTTTACAATGAGTCATTCTAGCTGATTTCACAGCAGTGATTTACAGTATTATGAAAACCGCTGAAAATCGTCTGTAAAGATTAAGATTTTATTACTGTCTTATTCGCTTTTATTGGGTCTGACTAGTGATTAGCTGTTGTATTGTGTGTGTGTGTGTGTGTGTGTGTGTGTAGTCATTCCGAACCCACCTATGTTGGGAGCGACCAGCGCCACAGGGTTGAGGTAGGTGAGCTTCATGTTCTTGGCCAGATTCTGGGTGTACTGCTCCAGCAGCTCCGTCAGCTCAGCCGGACCACCACCCGGGAGGTGGTTCTGACTCTGAGTGAGAGCCCGCCAAAGCCCCGCCGTACCGGGACCCAGCAGCACACTGCAGCCCCGCAGAATGTTCTGGAAGCAGCAGAAAGAGAAAACATTAGCAGGGGGAAGAAAAAAAAAAAAAAAAAACAAGTAGGTAGCGCCTTCTAATCTGCCTTCAGGAGGAGCTGTTTTTCATGTGCTTGTGTATTTCAGAAAACAAAAATAAGAAAAATGTGCCAACACCTGGATCAGAAAATGGAAAGAGACACAGAAAATAGGAAGAAAAAGGCTTTTTTTTTATGCACCAAGGCCGGCCACAACTATTGCATAGAGATGAAAACAAAGACAAAAATATGAAATGTTTCTTATAACAGCGTAATGCTATTGGAAGCCAAACATTTTACGCACAATAGGTTCACCAGGGACAATCAGTTGCAATGTTTTCTTCTAAATTTTCACCATTGAAGGTTGCTGTCAACGTTTCAGTATTACAGCAGTGGTTCTGATCACAAAACGACTGATTTACACCTGGAGGACGAGGTGAGCACCGTTGAGCAGCTGGTACTGTGTGATAGAAAGCCAGCAGCAGTCTTGAACATGAGGACGAAACAGTTGAAATTACCACTCCATTAGTTTCTTGTTTCAAAAAATTTCATTCTGTTCTCTTTTGTAAAGATTATGATTAAGGCTGAGAGGGAGGGAGGAAGATGAAAAGACTGTGAGGAGAAGGAACAGTGATGTGGTCGTGACTGCTGCTCAGGGCAGAGTCTCCTTTTTCAGACTCAATAAAGTCAAAGAATCTCAGGGTAACAAAGAGGGTAGAAAAGTGAAGAAATAACCTCATACAGAGCCTTGATAGGGACTCGCCATAGAGGGACAGATGATGCACTGCGGGCTTTTTTAGGATATTTTAAGGATGCAGAAAGTAAAGGCTGATAGAGACAGAATTTGAGTTGGTTACTGATTTTGGTTGATGAGAGGAGAAAGTGAGGAAAGTCTCATTATAAAGCAAAAACTGTAAAAACTGTACATAGAGCTAGAAAATGAGTCAACCCCAATGATAATGTTTTAGTATCATGACGTGGCCATTTATGCACAGCGCCTCCATTTCCTTTTCAGGGAGTATTTGTGATTCTGTATGGAGGCGTGTTATTGATAGTGTAGATGTAGACTGCACAGCCTTGCAAAATGTTGAGAACAAACAAAGAGTAATATTATGTTCAGGAGAGAGAGAGAGATAGAGAGATACAGAGAGAGAGAAGGGAAAAGTGCTCAATATGATTCCTTGCAGTCAGACTGCACCAGACCCAATAAAGCACTGCAGTCTCTCATAATGCTCTGGGGAGAAAAATACACAGAAAACCTTCAGACAAACTTGGAAAATAATATACAGTACAGTATAGGAAGAAAGGAGTGAACTGTAGGGGAAGAGAAAGACAAGGTAAGAAAAAGGGGTTTGTGAATAAGTGAACAAGAATAGATGGGAGGATAAGTCATGGAAAGATGTGGATGTTTGGCTCAGAGATGCAGGAAACAGAGAGAAAGGTGGGCAAGAAAAACAATGGATGAGACAGAAATGAGACACTTAAAGATTCCTGTCCAAGATTGTGCATTGCTTTGTTGCATTTTTTATTCTTTAAAATAGATTTGTTTAATAATTTGTGCCTATTTATACCTGTTAGGACTGAAATTTGAAACTCTGAGCTTTGGTGGAGATAGACTCCATAATGTCATATGGACAATAAAAGTCAAGTCAATGATGTCTCACCTGTTGGTTACTACTGTCAGGTGATGTGATACAGTACTGTACAGTGAAGTAAGTCAGCCTGAAGAGGGTGAAAAACACTGCCATGAATAAATAATTCTCAGGACAAACATGCACTTACACTTGCTGTGTTTTTAAAAAGGCTCATTTAACACGCCAAGTCCAGTTCCCATTCATGGCTTCCTCTGAACATGTGGCTTTGTTTGGAGAAAGCCAGGAGCTCAAATATACTTTTACCAAGACTGGAAATAAGCCAATAATTCTCCATGAAAACACGTTATTGGGGATCTTAGGATTTATGCACAAGCAGGCTGTACGCTGCAAGAGCTCATATGGGCTGTGTTTATCTATGGAAAAAGAAAGAGGGTGAAAAAACAAGGGAGACTAACAACAAGAAAGAGAATAGTTTTAATGAGGCAGCAGATGACAGGATTACAGAAGGAGAGAGACTCACAGGACACACAAAAGGCTGAAAAACAGGCAGCATGGGATCAGAGTTCAGTCAAACAAACAGATTATATGTGCTGCTCAAACAGCAACGTGTTGTCATATGCAAACTATTTAGAACAAATGATTTTTTATCACATTATATTTGGAAATTTTCTTTAAAATTAATGCAGTTTCCCTTTCTTATACAGTAAAGAATCAACAATGAGAAACGTTTACACGATCAGCCTGTTAAGACTGTTTTGCAGCATACTGTGCCGCTGCAAATGCCAGCTGCTTTAATGATTATAGTAGAATATGGAAAGTTCTCTCCTTCATATGAAAAAAGTTGGCATATTTTTACCAGGCACTTGGTGACACATCTATCTGGAGGTGTAGTAGTGAAAAAGATGGATTTTGATCACAGCTTGAACATTAAAGGTTTCCATCTTCCCCCATTTCTCCATTCATCACTAAATTCCTCATGTGACAACTCCGCTTTCCTCCCTGGCTTCCTTCGTTTCTTCTGCAGTCACAGGCTTCTGTTACCGCCGCTGGGTTACTATAGTAACTGTGTTCTACATCACCTTTTCATCTGCCGTTTAGAGTGAGGTGTCAAGTATTACCAGATACATTATACACTGTATTTTTTATTGTTGAGGGAAAAAAATGGGCTGTCTGCAGTTCCACTCCAGTGCTGGCAGGCTAAACCAGAGCTGCCTCATTAACTTGAAATGATGAGATGTGGGCGGCACGACCGTTTTAGAGCCAGACGCTGAGGTTACAAGTCAGGTGAGTTGAGGTTTTTGTCACAGAGACTGCAAGATGACAATAGAAATCGTTACTGTACTATTAGCAGCAGTAGAAACATATAGCGGCTTTTAGCGGCTGTAATGACCGTGCTTCTGATTAACTACCAGGTGAAGCAGTTAAGTGAAATGTCAGGAAGGAAAAGGTCCCTTCACTGTAGGATGTCATTAATGCTATTGCTGTGTTGCCATAGCAACTATCCAAGTAAAAGATTATCTATTGATCATGTAAAGCAACAAACTCTATTTGGCCTAATGTTCATGTTCATATAAGATTGGTTATACATTTGTCTTTATTAAACAAAAAAAAGAACAAATCGTTCTCCGGTGTGTTGGCATCTTCTCTCCTTTGTTCACAATTTCATAGCTGGAGCAACAGTTTGTATCTGGGAATTCAGGATGTGCAACAAGTGTGTATTAAATCAGATGAATGTGAGAGCTTTTTATTTAATTGCTCACCTCAGGGGCAAAGGTTCACTCTTCCCTTTAACCCACTGAATTTACAATGCAGAGGATATAATGTGACGACGGTACATTATGCCATAAACTAGGATGAGTACTTACTGCTTATGTAGAACCCCAAGAAAAAGAGTAAAGGTCACTGGCACTATTACCGCACGCATATTTCAAATGTCTCTTTAATTCTGGGAGTTGTGTAAAAAAAAACAGAAGAGTGTATACATTCATGAAACTGAAAATCTCAAAATCTTTCTATCAAAGATCGTGCCACGAGAATCACATGAAGACACAGATGCCATTCTTTTGCTCAAACGACCAGATGTTACTACCACAGCCACTCAGTTTCTATAGCAACCTGTTGTTAGCTGTATTGCAATGACATTATCAATGGCTTAGTCTGCTTCAGCAAAGCAGGGTGTGCCAACGACTGCTACTGTTGTCATTAGGTGGTTAAAATCCTCCCTGTTAGCGTAAATTATTAAATGCTTCCCTGTGTCAACTGCAGATATTTAAGAGAAATATGAAAGCCAAAATAACAGCTTTTTAACTGCCCACCATGGCCCCTATTAAATATGAATAAATCAGCTCCCAGCTGCATGAATGAGCTGGAACTGAATCATCAGCTGAAAATAAATTAGTTAAAATATCAGCTGATGTAAGATTCAGCACCACGAACGTCCCTTATCACTCTTCTACTACCACTACTGCTGGTACTGAAGCAACGTGCAACAATGTGTGTTTAAACGAAAAAAAGATTTAATATTCTGGTGATGGATGTTACCACAGTAACAAGCAATTTGTCATTTACTGACACATGAGCCAGTAAATTGAAACAGTAGTTTAAAGGGTAAGTGGGGGAAGGGAGGGGGGCTACTTTGTATCTTCAGCCACTTACTTGTCATGTATGGACAACTTATTTCTTGTCAGCCAAATTTGACGGGTAAATATTTATAGCAAAATGATACGGAGATGTCTGCTAGCGCCTTTACGTATGTCAAAACACTAACATGCTAAAATGATCCCATGTCAGCTCCTGCTCCTGCGACGGGCACCGTATCAGGTAAAACGAGACTGTCAGTTAATATGGGCGGATGACATGCTGCAATATTTCATGAGCTTCTGTCACTGCATCGCCATAGTAACATTACCTCCCATTTCAGAGAAAAGACATCTCATTGTACAATCTATTCACCGGGTCTGTAACACCATGAAGGTCCAATATATCAATCATACAACAGCAGATATTTTATGTCTTCTACTAGATTCTGTGCAGATTTAGAAGTTTATAGTCCTTAAAATGACTTAAAGCTAAAGTCATGTTTGTGATGGGAGAGAATTAAAACACAAAAACTGATACATTTACCATGGTTGGAGATGTTCTCCATAATCTACTATTACAAACTGTTGATCAGCTTGTTGGGTTACACTTGTCTCGTCTGACAGTGCTAATAGACAGAGCTGGCAGTGATGAGTTTCACAGTTTCACATGGTTCACATGTTTATATTTTCACAAATTCACATCGACAGCACACACCGATTATTGTCTTTCACACTTCACTCTCTGTCTTTCAGACAACCTTTCACAACCTGCACAGTTGGTGTGTGTTGAACATAACTTTAATTACCTCTCACCAACATTTATGCAGTAAATGTACTATGATGCTCATTTTTAATCCTCAAAAGATCAATGCAACTAAAAATTAACCTTGATAACATGGAACAATAATGAGAAACAAATCGGACTCCATTTTGACCTTTTCCCATGAATCTCGCTGTCTCCTGTGAGAATACTGCTGTTCATTCTATTCCCAGAAGTGTCTCTTGGATTTGGACAATAAGGTGCATCATAACCATTAACAGTTACTGGCAAATACATCTTTACTTGTTCCACCACATACCACTGCAAGAAAAAAGGCTTCAGCTGTACACCTGCTGACATCGAATGTGTCTGTGTTCAAAATGAAAAGGGTGACTGAAAAGGAGAATTTAACATTATGTTCTTTCTACCTCATTGAAGTGTGCGTCCTGCGTGGCGGTGAGTCCGAAGCCGCTCTGTTGGGTCTCGAAGGTCAGGAGGCGGGACAGCAGTCGCTCTGCGATCTGCAAGTCGTTGCCGTAGAGTCGGGCGGTTGCCTCGGTGACGTCACGTAGCTGGTGGGCGAGTTTCTTCTCCATGATGGTGTTCAGCTCTGTTTCATTACGCTCCAGGGAATCAAGCTAAATGAAAACACAGACACAAGAGAAGCAAACCTGTATGTGAGTATTTCACATGTGAACGCAGACATTTTATCCTACAATTTTCAAACAAGAGAACAACTAAAACATTATTGTACAAAATGTATTTTTATTTTATGTGCTCTTTCTGATCATTGCTGCCACAGAATACAACAGGTCAGACTCCTGTTTTAAATATAAGAGTTAAGAACCAAGTAGGTTTTGATCAGAGGGTTATGACAACAGTTTGGAGATGGATAAGGCAACAGACACAAGAGCTCAAAACTGAAGGCAAACCAGAACCATTATTTCTGGACTCTGGTTCAGGTGCTGATGTCTTTGTTCAGCTTTATTCCTTTTTTTCCCTCAAATCAACAGGTACATCTAAGATTTGGCTACGATTCAGCACTTTTCAGGTCAGGAACAAGTTTAGGATGCATGAAGACTTGTGTTTACTGGTATCAGTGTATTAATCTACTTACAGCAGCATTGAGCTCCACAAATGGAGGGGAGGTGCAGTTGTAGAGGTCTGGCTCCAGCCATCCTCTCTCTACATCACAGTGTCTGATGGCTGCACCTGTAAGGAGGAGAAACAAGAAGTTGTACATATTTAATATCCTCTCACAAGGACATAGCATATATTGATTAAATGTATAAGGGTATGAGTGTGTACGGACCGACAGAGCCTTTGGGGCAGGGCACTGCAGCGGGCAGGCTGAACTTGGTTCGTGGCCACCAGATGCCCTGAGTGATGGTCTTTGGACAACCATCATAAATGACTGCAGAGAGAGAGAGAACATCATTCAAAATCATCCTTATCAGTTTGCTGAAGTTTTCCATTAAAAACATAACAAAAAGTCACTAATGATGTGGAAATGCTTTTTTTATGACTTGCAGAGAAGAAAATGAAAATGAGAGTGAGAGAATACAACACCAGCTACATACTAAAGGAAGTAATTACAAGTGGGGAAACTGGAAAGTGACAAAGCTGCACAGAAGAGAAAAACAGAGACATAGAATTAACTGGAAGGTGTTAAATAGACAATGAATATAATTAACAGTTTCTTTGTTATTTTAGGTTTGGACACAAGTCAACATGACAGTGTTGAAAGCCAAAATAGCATAAGAAGTGAAATCTGTGATTACACAGAGATGATTAAATAGAGTGGGAGCTCAGTAGTGCCTCGGTATTTTCATTCATATCTGTTCGTCTTTATGGACAATTTACTCTGTTTGAATACTGATTTTAAATCTATCTGGAAAATTATACATCTTCTGAAAAATGATAAAAGACAGTTTTCTGTAGTCTAGAACTAGCCTAGGGGCAACTCTACTAAAGAAACTAAGAAGGTAATAAAGGGTTTTGGCTACTGTTGGAGAACAACACTAACAAAGCTTTCATATTTAATCCAGCTTTACAAACAATTGTCCAAAAACCAACAATTTTTGTCCATGAACCATAAAGGAGCTGCAAGGTAATGTCTCATTTTTAGTTGTTAGCAGTTGTTGGAACAAGTCATTTTCCTCAAATGATTTAGTTCCTCAGTCAATAACAAATATGTTGTTTTAACCCGTAATCACTACCCGCTGGGCAGCTCACTGTTATCTTGGAAAGAACACAATGCAGTAGTGAGATGCTTCATTTCTCCATGTTTTTTTTTTAATTTTTAAATCCAATGTCTGCAGACGTGATGCTGAGCACAAGGATGAATTAATGAATGAACAATGTAGCCTCCCTGTTGGGTAAACCAGAGTAATTATTAAATGCAGCAGTTAAATGCATCATTTTCTCATGTTTGACCAAAAGGTCTAAAACACAGGAGATAATCAAATAAAGAAACACAAGGTCGCAGCTGTCCTGGTGATCAATAACACAGTTTAACAGACAAACATGTGTGGAAACAATAATGCTTAAAGTATAAAAATCAACTGAGAAACATCAGTCTGTCCTTCTCACCTTCGCAGCCTGAATTTGTGACCTCAGCAAAGGGGTTGTCACATGCGTTGCACTGGCGACCAATCACGCCGGGCCTGCACTGGCACTGGCCGGTCTCTGAGTCACATGACCGCGAGAAAGAGCCGACCGGGTAGCAGTCACATGGCAGGCAGGTGTCAGAGCCCCGCGGACGGTAGTGAAACTCCTGAATGCACACACGGAGGACAAAGTACGCACAAGTAGGCACACAGATTAAACTCTGTCAGACAAATGTAAAATGTCACAGCGCCAAAAATAGTGTCAGCGATTACATCACCACATGCATTAGGGCAAGATTTATACAATGACATAAAAAAGGACGCTAGTATAACAGAGGCAAGAACACAGGAGCAACCATCCATACACCATGTGTACAAGAGGCAGAGACACAAAGTAGGGCAGCTGTTTATTTGTTTGCTAAACCTGCGTCTTGGAAACAAGAGAGCGATGGTGCTACGATAGAGGACGATGGTGCAGCACCACTGTTTCTGTTTTTCATTTGGATGTTGTGACCTTCATTGTACTGAATGATGTAATGTATGTGCACAGGCTGTTTTTGGATCAATCTACTGAAGAGATAAAGTTTCTCTGCGCTCACCTTAAAGTTTAAGACGTGTATGTACAAGCACGACATGTGAAATCACGAGTTTCGAAGCTTATCATGGTCTGATATGCAATTTACACCAAGTGTGATGTGGAAACTTAAAGCCTGCAGTGCACATATACTGAGAATGGACTTTACAGTGAAGTAGGAGACTTCCTTTGTCTAGTAGTTACATATAAGTTTCAATATTTGCATATTCATAGATGTTTCAATGAGGAAGAAGGGGTAGGTGTAATTTTAATAAGGTAATTTAACTTTGTTATGGAAAAAACAATATCAACACAAATTATTATTCAAAGCAGAGTATTTTGTCTTAAAACATGTCTGGAGGGGATCTATAAGAAAAGCCCGTAATTAAAAAACACAAAAGAATTATGTCTCACAAGACTGTCAGCCTGTAGATGCTTTTAGCTGCAGTTTACAGTTGAATTTTACAGTTAATCTGATGTTACGTTATGGTGTAAAACAAATGCAGATACAAATGCACAGATGCAGATGAAGGAGGGAGTATGATAATGTTCTTGAACAACATATGGAAGAAAAATCAAATACACTTCACAAAAGGGAATGAGCAACAGTGGTTATGAGAAATGTGAGTTTAACACAATTCAATTATGTTCTTCTGGTTATTGTACCTTAAAAATAATATATATTTTTTGAACTGCTGATAAGAAATCATCTACTTCAGTGTTAATGCAGTATAGGCAGATTAAATGCATCAAAGAAGGTGACTGCTAGCCGCCATTAAGATGTACACTGTGATACTGGATACAGAGCTGTTTGTGTCAGCCTTGATGTGAACGTTATGTACTGTGTTGTACTGTTGTACTGAGGGCTAAATGAAAACATTCTTACATTGTGAGCATGACAAACTGAGAAAAAGCTTTTATTTCAATCTTCATTTTTATGGCTAAGTATTTTATAGAGGAAGGATAAAGAGCTTTTTGTATGTATGTGTGTGTGTATGTGGTCTGTCATAGGCTACTTTTGGGGACAAATTCAGATTTAAGACCAGTTAATTAGGGATGTCTTGTCTAATTGGGGACAAAAGCCCTGTCCCTAATTGGTAAAAAGCTGATTTTTGGGTCAGTGGTTAAGGTCAGTGTGTGTATGTGATATATGTGTGTGTGTGTGTGTGTGTGTGTTCTGCGTATGTGCCAGGTTTATATCTGAGGTCAATATCAGAGATTAAAGATTAGGGTCAAATGTCAGATTAAGGCTGGGATAAACATACTGATCACACACAAACATTTCAACACACACACACACACACACACATATTCACACAAGGCAGAAATGTCAATACGTGGGGATGATCATCGGTTCATGGTTGATGTCGGTATGACTGGATTAGCCTGTAGGTCTATCAGACTGCGAGCTGATTACCGTGTGTCTGGGTTAAAATGATCTATAGATTTACAGCACTGAAATCCTTCTAATCCTATCAGTATTTATGTTCAATGTGACAGTATAAAAAATATACACTTTATACAAGAGAGTCTGTCAACTACCCATGTAAAAACACGCTCAAATAACTTTTTATATGTTGCAAAGTGATACATAAATTAGCATTCTAACCGCACATGGCCCCAAAGCTGCATCGTGTGTGTTTGTGTGTTTTCTTACCTTGCAGTGACAGTGTCCGCTGGTCTTGTTACAGTCAGGGTCGAAGCCTTTATTGGTGTCACAGTGACATGGTCCACAGGTCGGAGACCCCCACCAACCCCTGGGACACTGGTGATCGATCCTACAAGCGCACACAAAGAGGGCAGAATCAGTATGGAGAGAGTAAGAGAATATTTCTAAAATGTTTTTCTAAACTCTTCAAAGGAAGCATCTTTCCCTCTGATTTCTGACTAACTAATGAGTTGAGAACAAAGAGATGAAAGCAAAGAGAGGCAGTCAAGGAGAAAAGATGGAGAGGGATCAAAACGAGAGAAAATATTAATATTGAAAGGTGGAGGGAGATAACTAGAAAAGAAAAAATAGTGAGGGGTCAGGACACAAGTTAAAAGAATAAACGCTTATTACTAGATAAATCATTATGCAAACACTTTAGAATATGCACAGTCGCAGAAAGCAATTATCATTATACAAAATATGAAGGACATATTTAATGCTTTGTAATATATTCTGTGTAGATTCACAAATTAAAAAAAAATGAAAAAATCAATAACTCAGTTTTGCTGGTGCAGATACAGAGAAAAACTCCTCTTCCTCCTACTGACTTCTGTTAAACAGCTATTCATTCATTTTAAATTCATTGGAGATTGTTTTCTCCTGATAAGAACACCTGAGATTTTGTCACTCTGGTTTGTCGTTCACGTCACTTCACTCTTTCATTCTCTTTTCCGCTTTTAGTGTGCGCTCCATCTATTCTCAGTGTCTAAAGGATCACTGAGGAAGTCATCAGCACTTCTCACAGTTAATGCAGATTCTTCTGTGCATCTCTTTACCGCCTCTTATGTGGAGTTTTGGAGCGAGGATTTAGATATCAGTGATCTTGGTAAAATATTAGGATTGACTGTTTCTCTAGAGATTTTATATTACATCACCCGACAGAATCGGCTTTCCAATGGAAGCGTCTGTCCCTGCTGTGTATTTTTGGCTGCTTAAAGAGGTTAAAGGGGACACGTACATCTAGAGAGTCGAATGCTTTGTCTAATCATAACTAGGAAGCTGCGTTGGCTGTGCTCTGGTAAATACAATTTAGAGAAGTCTTTCTTAAATCTGCCACAGAAACATTGTGTTTCAACTATAGAAATGTTGCAATAATTTTAACAATCAACAAAAGTAAAACGACAGAAATAATTTAAAACTGTCACCTCATTATTTATTATTAACCATGTTAGCTTCAGAGCTAAATTCTCATTTTCGAGATGCAAGTCACCTGAGTGTAGCAGGGCTGCAGCTAACAATAACTTTTTGCTGTTAAAGAACACATTCATTATTTTCCATTAATCAAGTTTAAATCAGCACATTATATTTGAGAAGTTGCTACTTGAAAATGTGTGGTACTTCTACTTGAAAGCCTATCAAAGAAGTTGGTTAATGAGCCAGAATTCCAAAGTTGATGTCTTCATATAAGAAGAAAGAGGCCAAATTAAAGCTGAGCAGAGAGAGACTGAGGAACATCAGGGGAAATTAAGAGATAGAGAGACGTACGTATATTTCATCAGCAGTCGATAATGTGTGTCTTTGCGAAAAACACCCACTCGCTGGATCAAAGACGAACATCTGACGAACACACTCACACACTGAACAGATCACAGTAAAGCTCTGTGGATTTCACTGGCAGGAAGGAAGGGAGCGTGGGGTCAGGTCGGGGTCACGCTCGTTTCACACAGTTTAACACACACACAGATAACTTTAGTGTGTGTTGTGTGTGTGTTATTACACTAAGTCTACGTTCATCCCACTGTGGATTACATGCAAGGCTGGAGATGTGGGACAACAAGGCTGAACTAAAGCTCCCAAGACACACACATACACACACACACACACACGCACACACACACACACACACACACACACACTTGAACAGAGCTTAGCCGGACTACAGGCAGCATCAAAGAGCTTTACACTGTGTTGGCATCTCTCATAGGTGAACTGTAGTTCAAATGTTGAATGAACTGTGTCCATGTGTAAGAGAGTGTGTGTGTGTGTGCGCGCGTGTGTGTGTGTGTACCTGTGTTGGCAGTACTGTCCATAGTGGTTGTCTCCACAGTCACAGATGTATCCATGGGAAGAGCTGGGCTTCCTGTGGCACTGAGCCTCGTTTTCACATGGATTCAGATGGCAAGCATCAGTGCAGCCTTTCCCATAGTAACCTGGGAGAGAGAGAGAGAGAGGGAGAATAAAATTAATGTCAAAGTGTTTTTGGCTGGAGTGGATATGTGCAGCGGTTGCCATCCTACAAGTCAAATACAAACACCACCTATTTATATATAGCTAATTTGCTTTGCCAAATACACGTTGGATGAAATGTAATTGCTGCTTCTCTTACACTCACTGGCAAAATACACTATTTTTCTGTCCAAGAAGCGTCACAGAGAGGTGGTTGGATGGGATGGCTGGACAGTACAAATGTCAGGATTTTAATACTGGAGACTGAGGTTTCCATGATGATCTTTAGGGAAAGATCTTTATAATTATAAAGATACTATATAACATTTTTTATATACATAAATATATAAAATAAGTGCTTTTGCACCTTTTCTGTGATTAAACAAATCCTCAATCTTTTCCTTAACTACTCTGAATTGCTGTTGTAATGTTAATCATGCTTTAGTTGCAAGGGACAGATATTGTAGTAAGTACAAATGAAATAAGCTGACGGTGCAGTTTTGCAGAAATGTTCAGTACAAACATTTGCGATATATCAAATATAAACATTTCCAGTTTAAAGTTCTATTTTTGAAAATAATTATTAATGAAAAAAAAAAATAATCAGAGAAAGTACTGCACAAAAAAGAAGACACAAGCAGTCAAAACTGCCGTGAAGAATTTCCCTCATACATACAATCATAAAATGAGAGCACAACACAACAACTATTGAAATTAAATTATGCAGAACACCGCTTCGTTTCCCATCCGTGTACCAAACATAACAGCCTGTCAGTTCACAAGTACACATCTCTAACATCAAACAGTGATTATCACAAACGTCTCCCTTACATACTCCGGCTGGGCGAGCCTCTAAAAAACAAGCCACAACTGTGAATTACAATTCTGTCACACAAAGCTTCCTCTGAAAGAAAATTACCACCACTGTTTGAGAGAGGGAATTCAAAAAACATTGTAATCTATATCAATTTCGCACAGATAGCTCAAACAAACACAGGCTGAGCGTTAAGAAAACATGAAAGTGAAAAACATGAAAAACAGGGTATTTCAGCTCAAAGCAAAAGATCTCAGCTCAAGGAACAAAGTTCAAGGACGATAAAATATGTTTTTAATATCACTAAAATCTCTGTGTGATCACACATAACAGCCCATACATTTTCAGGAAGCATGTTGCTGCTAATAACTCTGCATGCCAAAAAAAAAAAAAAAAGAAGGGAGCCAAATCAGGTTGAATCAAAGAAAAGTGAGTTAAAAAATGTGAAAACATGGGAGAAGAAGTTTAAAAACCTCTCTACCATAATAACACAGAGAAGTGCCTCAATAAAAACCGAGACAGCACGTTGCAACACTGCTAAACGAGCCACTTCAACACAACATCGTACAACACACACATTCCCACCATACACTTAAGTGTGCGCTGGTGCAGCGTGGTGAACGAAGCCGTCGCACACTTCAATGCAATCCCCAGACACTCAACACAAACACACTAGCCTCTTATATGGTAATACAGGCCAGCACATAAAACCCCTCTTTAATCTAATGACTAAAGCAGAGTGCTTCACACACTCTTTGGGGTGTATTTAGCACAAATAAAGAAGGCCTCCAACCAAGACCTGTTTTTCATTTAAAAAGAGGATAATTGTTGTATTTTGTCTTTAAGGTACCTGTATTAATTGTTGGATTAAAATATTAGAACTAAGCTGCACCACAAGATCCCACTTTCATGTTGGGATGGAAACGTAAGCAATAAATCCAATAAATCACATTCAGGCTGGCTAAGAAGGAATGAGTAGACAAAAAGATGACTGACTGGTTTTAATAATAATTTAATAACACTGAATCCTGATGATGTAGCGGATCTCTGGATTGTAGGTATTTGTTGTATTAAATGCTGTAAAAAGTGACAGAAAATGACAATGTTAGCGACAAGACATTGACACCACTGACTTTGATCGCATGACAGCGTGTAAGAAACTAAGACCTTATTACTGATACATATCAAGAGTGAGGTTACACCAAATAAAGGACAGAGGCATTGTTTCACCCTCAAGATTTCAGTTTTACTTTGAAACCATCATCAGGAACCGTCGTAAGTTTAAAGTAAAACCAAAAGCTTGAGAATGGAACAATGCCTCAAACAAAAGACTCTTTTCTCCAAGATTCTGTCATAGACATCAGATATTAAAACTAAGAATCTCAATACAACATAAAGATGTTGATGATTACAGCTGTACGATTCATACGATTTAAAAAAAACCTCAAACATGCCCACAGTCATCCATTATCTACAATGCTTCCCAACAATATAATAATGTTTGTGTTTATACTACGGTACTGTAGGTATATATAATCAAACAAGTTAACTTTTACTCATAAAATGTGATTATAAGACATTTTTACAAAAACAGTCACGTAAAAGTGTGATTTCAAAGGCCTGTGCTCTCTGGACCGTGGTCACATGTCGGCTTTTTCCCATCTGCAGTTACATGCTAGTATTAGCTTTGTGAAAATGTCATTCACATGTACAACTCAGGGGTGAAAATATGTGGTTTATGTTAAGCATGTCAGAAAAGCACATGCTTTTAAATACAAAGTTATTTCTTTTTGAGTCTGTCCATAATGCAAATATTCTTCTGAACAACTCATGTTAATATTTATATCACTTGTAGGGGAAAGTCCCCTCATGATTTGAACGCAGGCAGTAGAAACCCTCAAACAACAGGACCAGCTCTTTCTTCAACCCCCCAGGAATGCTGGCCAACAAGACATCAGTGAGATTTCCAAACTTCTCACTCACCAGACCATCTACACCACATCCTGCAAACAGCAACGATCGAGATAAGAAAACCCCTCATCTCCTGCATGGCCCCTAAACCAGACCACTGACCCTGTCACCTTTGACAATTCAAGATCTCCAAGAGCCAGCAACATGGAAAGACCAATTAAAACCCCAGTTTGAGCTGATAGCACAACTTGGATAGACATCCCCCACCATTTGCTATCAAAACTCACCTCTAGGAACCAGTCACCCACAGAGACTAGCTATGCAAGAACTGATGCAAGCCATAACCACCAACAACAAGTAGTCACACCTTAAAAGACCTATGTCCTCGCAAAATCATAATTAAGATCAATAACAATCTCTCTTGTGTGGCCAACAAAGATGACTATTTCCCTATTATTAGAAATTCTCTCATGAGTTATGTCGCTGGACAAATAATTTCATATTTGAGTCGTGCACAACAATAATTCATAACCCCCCTTTAAATCATACAACTATTTGAGTGCACAAATTCCTTACATATTGATACCAAACATCAGGTATAAAACAGAAAACAAGCTAATCTTTGCAACAAGATATTCCATTTTGTTACACTGATCATTCTGACTTTTTTCATCAACAAAAATCTCTGCTTTGCATACTATACAATCATCTCCCATCCTTCAGCAAGTGATTTCTGCTTTCAGGCTGCCTTTTTAATTTCACAGCACTGAATAGAAGGACGTCTCTATAAATTGAAGTGTGACTGAAGTGTGTGCGCAACTTGTTGAGGTCTGTATCCCTCCCTCTGGAGCTGACAAACCTGTGTGAGGTATGCTTTCAAGTGTCCGTCTATAGAAAATACAGAAACCACTCTGCTTTTAAAGCCTGTGGCCTTGGCTACAGCTTTAGACACACACCAGATTTCCAATGACTCCTATTCTTTAAACATCATTCTCTCTTTCTCTCTCTCGAGCTCATTCTGTTCTTTGTGAAGCTACAAACACACACGTACAGTAATTCACAAGAAAACACACTGGCCTTGCTTTTCCCCCCACCTCCAACCTTTCTACACAGCGTGCCCCGGTAGCCTGCTGGCTAAGACACATGCCACATAACTGCAATGTCTGTGATTCGAATCCAGCTAAGGACCTTTGTTGCACGTCACCCCCCATCACTCTCTCCCTTCAAATTCCTGTCATCTCTGCCCCAAAAAATATATTAAAAAAAAAAACCTTTCTACACTATTTTTTTTCATTTAATTTAAGCTTCTCTGTCTTCTTCTCGCTTGAAAATGTTTCAGGAATTACACAAACAAAAGAGCGAATATAATCACAGGTATTGTTCAGTTTTCAATTATTCATTTCACTGTTTCTTTTCACGCACAAACACACAGGTATGATTATATGATTATACACACACACACAAACAGTGGCTTATTTGTTATCTCATGATCCCCCACTCTCCGTCTCTGTCATTCTCTGGTTCTGTCGCTCTCTCTTACTCAAACACGCACACATGCGCACACACACACACACGCACACACACATGCATACACACATACACACACACACACACTCAATCATGTTCTATCAGCCCTATACATCTTTACACTTTCACCATGGCAACTGACAGAGAGAGGCGACAACGGCCTTGGCTGTTTTCAGATGCTTCTAATGACACCGGCCTTGTCACAACAATATGGGAGAGAAAAGAGGCAATACACACAGATACAGGGAGAGAAAGGGAGGCTTGGGCTTGTAAGAACAAAGAGTTGTTCATCATGTGTGCACGTATGTGTTTGCCTTTCACATTCAGAGTCCAGAAGCTTCTTTGAAAAGTTTCTATGCCTCATGAGCTGCACACAGACACCCGATGCGACTCATAGCTTCTCGACTGGCTTTACTGTAACACAACATCAGCTTGAGTCATCTGGTTACTGAACCATCCATTCATCTGCTATGTATCCAACTGTCTCCTTTCTGACAGAGGAAAGATTGTGGATGTCAAAAACATCCAATAAAAATATGTTGGTGGGAAAACAGAATGATAGCGTTGTACACTGAATCAAATGACTGTGTGTTATATGAGTATGGTTGCTTTCAGTGAGAAGTATCACCCAATTACATGCAGCTCTATAGAGCTGTTTGGCTTTTTTAAGCCATTATTTTTATTTTACAGCACATTTACTGAAAGTAGAAGGTGGAACATTTAGGTAAATAGGTGGATATTTTCTCAGGAGTTGTAGATGCTCTCAAAAGAAGCTTATAATCAACTTAGCATTCATTCCAAGTCATGCTTTTGTCCACCCAATGAATAAAATACTTCCTTTTGTCTACTAGATCTGTAAATAGGTGTGGGTGTGCCCTCTCTGAATGTGTGCTCCATGTTAATAAGTCAAGGTGATAGAATTAGCTTGCAGGCTGGTGCAGGATTTCAAGTCATGTTTTTGTCCACCCGATGAATAAAATACTCCTCTTCGTCTTCTAGATCTGTAAATAGGTGCTAACTGCCATGACTGGCAGTCCTTTTGTACCCTAGTGGCCATAATTTAATTGATGCAGCTTTAAAGCTAAATCATTACATTACATTCCTGCACGATTCAGAATGATTCATTTTACATCTTTAGAAATATTGGGATGTAAATTAATGATCAGTGGGTTTGAACAAAGGCCAACATGTCCAGGGTTAAAGACATAAAGGTTAAAGGTATCTTAAAATGGTTTAATTTGGGGAGTTTGTTTTGATAACTGATGGATATGTAACAGGTTTAAACCAGTTTGTTGGATAAAAGAAATAGCGAGTTGATATTGGTTTTTAAAACTCAGACATTGATCAGTGTTTGTGGATTTGACTGGGTTTTCTTTTTTTTTTGCATATAACTAATCTTTTTTAGACATTTATATAATTTTAAAAATTGCAGACATTGGTGAATGGATTTGGTCATACTTGAGTATTTGCACTAAATATCCACTATTGAGGTTTGCTGTCAAGTTTGTTTCTCAAACATGTCAACTTTGCAAGTGGCGAGAATAATAACATTATTTATATCTTGACAATAATGTATTCTACATTAGCCTGAACAGGAGATTTGTAGAGCTTCCTCAACCCATGATGAGCTTCTAATTAAACAAAAAACTTCATCTGTGAAAGAATAAAACATACTTTTCATATAGCAGTACAACAGTGCCAAGTACCTGTACATTTCTAGTTTTGATATCAAACCTGATCAATAAGTGACATTCCTAGGTGAGGAGTCATTTGTCACAGAGAGCCCTGATTCAGCACCTTGAGGATATGGGTGTACTGTAGGTTGACGCACAGGAAATACAGCTTGAAACTCATAAATCTCTCCCGTTTTTCCCAGAGGCACAGAGCTTAATATACTGCAGCTGCACACCACACCCTTCCATCCGAAAGAAACAAAAAAAAACTACTATAATACACTGGCTCTGACAAACTCTATCTGAAGAGATATTTATTTGGCACTTGCTATGTTCAAAAACTATTTTGACATCATCATAAAAACAGAAAACAGATAATTTACTCATTACTACAGTAAAGGCAGTTATGAGAGTTCTGGTTACGCAACTATGAACATATGCTTTCTGCATGTTGGATTTTAAACAGCTAAGGGAACTCAAGTGGACATAAATCAACATGGCTGTAATTTATCATATTAAATTCAAATTTTCACCACAGTGAATTAGCCTGTAGCAACTGGCAGCAACTGTCATAAAACACACAAACAGACACACACAGGCTGACATACAGTATACTTATTCAGAAAAGCACAAAAACACACAGTAAGGAGATGAGAGAGCAGATGTCTCTGTGCTTTGTCATGCAAAACCTTATCTCTCTCTCTCTCTCTCTCTCTGTCTGTGTGTGTGTGTGTGTGTGTGTGTGTGTGTGTGTGTTTGTGTGTATTTTCCAGGATGCCGTACTGCATGAATCAGACGCGCTGTCAATTGCATGAGAGACCCATTAAGTTAGTTTCAGCACCAGGATAAAACGCACACAAGTACACACACAAACATGAAAGAGAATTATTCAGAGTGCATCTCTCTCTTCTTTTTTTTTTCTCTCTCTCTGCTTTTATTAAAGTTTGATTTGTCTCTAAGCGACATTCATTGTAAAACAGTCTCCATTTTTAATGCTCATTGTGCTGCTGAAAGTTAATGATAATGAGTGCGGCTGTGTGTATTTACAGTAAATAAGTGCATGCACAGGAAGTTTGTGCATATCATCTGTGTTTGTGCGTGCGATTGTGTCCATGTGTGAAGGCATCAGGGTGTGTGTGTGAGCGTGCCCTCTCCGAATGTGTGCTCCATGTTAATAAGTCAAGGTGTTAGCATTAGCTTGCGGGCTGGTGCAGGATGCTACAGGGATAGCAGCGCCTCTCTGCTTCCTCCCCCATGCTGCTCGGCCTGAGGCTCTCTCACTTTAACGCTGTATGTTCTCCACGCAATACACACTCACTCTCACTCATTCTTCTTTCACTGCATGCAATCTCCGCTCAAACTTTTCTTTCGTTAGCAACTTCCCTTTCACTTTCTTCCATCATCCGACTTCTTCATTTGCAGATGAAACACACTACAAAACTTAATTCGATGACCTTGACCTTGGCTTGCAGCTTTGACTTGCAAAATTTAATGATGTTTTTTAAAAGTTAAGTGAAATTCAGGGACGGCTGAATGCTTAGACTTGTTTAGACTCACTATTGTCTGTACAGACCAAGAGGCAAAAGCTTCAATCAAGTCCTGAGTCTAAATGGACAAAACCAAGTTATCTCTTTAGTGTTTAAAGCTTTGTCTCAATTCTCTTCCTTAAAAGGACGGGTTAACAATGTTTCAAGTCTGTCTTAAAACAACAGTCAGGAGCCCAAATGAACATTGAAATAGGTTTTTCTTTCCATAATCATTTCTCCTGTTCATACTGGCCATTAGAAGATCCCTTAATGCACTTACAATGTAAGTGATGGGGACAAAATCCACAGTCCTTCTGCAAAAAAATGTATTTAAAAATTTATCTGAAGCTAATATGAAGCTTCAACCATCCAAATTAGTCAAATTAGTCTTTTTAGTCTTTTTGTTACTATACTTCCACCGCAGTTAAACAGGGAATTACTGTCTGAGGAAACACAAAGAGGGAATTTGATCCTTAAAGGACTGTAAATGTGGCAGATATCCATGCTGAAGCCTCATATAAGCTAAAGGGATCTGGCTATTAAAAGGGGATGTTTTAATAGCCAGTATGAACAGGAGAAAAAAAACCTCTTTCAGTGTTCATTTTGGCACCTGACTGTTGTTTTAAGACAGACTTGAAAAATTGTGAACCTGTCCTTTAAACTTTCTTCCTAAATTACAGTTAGACTTGGTTTGGCCACAACGGATTGTGGTAAAATAACTATGAGTCTCATATACCAACAAAAAGAGAGTGGGGAGCCATTATTTTTCTTCTTTCTTTTGTGTTAGCTTAATGTTGCACTACCACCCTGTAGCATTCATCATTTGCATCATTATACTCTGTTACATCCACTGTTTTCTGCAGATGTGGCATTGGAAAATCCCAAACTTTGCATATTAAGACCAATTAACTGTACATTATTCCGCACTTAATGAGAGCGAAACATTTGAGTTTCATGAGAAAATAAGAAAAGTAGTTTTAGAGCCAGTTAAGATGCAGAGAAGGAAGGTAATGGATGCTGAGAAAGAGGGTATCTCTCTCTCTCTCTCGCCGTCTCTCCTGGTTTTGTCTTTCATGTGGTTCTTTTTCTCTTAATTTGCTTTCCAATCTCTTGTCTCCTCTCTGCTTTAATCATAAATATAAATAATCTCCTTTAATCATCTCTTCTCAGTTGGTCTCGTCTGTTTAATCAATACCTGTAGAACTGAACTGCAGTTGTTGCTTCAGTACTCGCTAATAAATATCAAATATCACTCTTCATCCTCTCCTTCGCTTTCACACTCTCTGTCATGTGTCTGTCGTGTTCATTTTCTCTCACTTCTATGATTTGTGAGTTTCTATGTACATATATGCCAGCTATGTGTAGATCTATTCCCAAACGTGCCACCAGTGTTTTCAGGCTGTTTGATTTGACTTTCTCATGCCCTCTTTCTTCTCTTCATCTCTTCTTTCCTTTTGCCTCAAAACTTTTAGTGTTTATTATACATTTCTGTCTGCCGCCTTTTTTCTCTTCATTAATTATTAACATTTTTAATCTCTCTGCTCCTCCTCTGCCTCTTTTTCATCTCCCCATTATTCTCTTTTTGGCGTTCTCTTTTCTCCACTTCTCTCTATATCGGTTTTCCCTCCTCTCTTCCCCTACTTCTCCTCTTCTCTACTTGTCCTTTAATCAGGTTCTTTTCCTCCACGTTTATTCGGCCTCATTATATTCACCTGACTAAGGAGATTTTGGAAGTTAGCCTGCAGTCAGTCTCTTTCTCTCGGTCTCAGGTGGATGGGAACTCATTATGCGTTCCCAAATATCTGTTTAACCCAGTTAGAGCATTGGCACCTACGAAGATATGACCATATTATAATTACTCCCCTTTCCTCTCTCTCTCTAAGTCAGCTGGCATCTTTTACTACCTTCTCTCACGATTCTTTTCTTTCACATTCAATGTCCAGAGTTTGCAAAATACTAGGGTGTTAGCATGCATGCAATTCTACTTCCATTACTGACTAATGATGACATATTTTACTTGTTTTGGAGGAATAAAACACACAAACCCTTAAACTGATATTACAGCACACACACTAGCATGGCTAACAGGCCAACAACAGCACTCCACAAACTGTAAATTCATACATCTTCCTATCAAACACTTGTCATTCATTCATCCATGTTTAAAACACCAACATCATCTTTCTGTTCACTCACCAGGTTCACATATACAGGAGTGCCGCTCCCATTGGTCGGAACAACGGCTGTGGGCGGGACAAGGAGACGAGACGCAGGGGTTGCCAACATTGCAGCCGGTCTCCACTTTGATAGCTCTGGATGGGCGGGGCAGGGGAGGGGCGTCCGGGCGCACGCCCAATCGAACGCCCTGCAGAGAGAGAGTTTATGTTACAGAAAGTTAGAAACAAGAAGTTGGCAGCTTCATGCATTTATTGAGCTACTCTAGACTGATTTCTTAGCACATTTCCATCTCTGACATGCTAATATTTCCAGCTTCAGTCCACCCATCCATCAATAAACATTAAAAATACAATCCTTCCATCTATCCATTCATTCTCACCTGTATGCATCCTCTTATCCCGTTCTGAACCTCTCCGGAGCCAAGCACTCCTCCCACATGCAGATGTTTCACCTTCAAACCATGAATCTCATTTCCCACTATCACTGTCCCCTAATGGTGAGAAGAGAAGAGAAGGGACAGATGGAGACAGGAAGGGCAAAGATTATTATTATTAATAGCTGTACGCAAGCTGAATACTGGACAGAGATACACAAGGAGCACATTTGAATGCCATTATTTGACCACGTAAACAAAGTTGGTCATTTATTTTATATGAAAATATCAAGGTACACCATCAAAATGATATAAAAGATATTATATTATATTATAAAAGAATTATATAAAAAAGATAGAAATGTGTTTCTGAAAGCATTATTGATTTTTTCTTTTTTTCTGATCATCGACTGAAAGACATGATTTTTCTATCTTTTCATTGATCACTCTATCTTAGAGCTGTCAGGTTATAATGGAGATTATGTCTTTCTAAGAAGAGAGCAGAGGGGAGGAGGAGAAAATACCTGTCTATTAAATAAAAGAAAACAATAACATATAATCAATGTAGAGAAGGTCAATGCTGGAATGATGAACTGTCACTGACAGCGCTGTGAAGCAATGTTGACAGGCAAGTTAGCTCGCAACAACCATGAAAACAAAATCAATGAGCCCCATTTATCAGTGTTTCAGTATAATGGACGCCGAGATCTGGATGATAAATGGACTGCACTTATATATCGCCCCTCTAGTTTTCTGACCACTCAATGCACTTTACGCTACATAGCAACATTCACCCATTCACACACACACACACATTCATACACTGATGGCAGAGGCTGCCATGCAAGGTGCCAACCTGCTCATCAGAAGGAGTTTCTAATCATTCACACACAGTTGGCACAGCCTTCGGGAGCAATTTGGGGTTCAGCATCTTGCTCAAGGACACTTCAACATGCGGACTGGAAGAGCTGGGGATCGAACTGCCGATCTTCCATTTGGTGGACGACCAGATTTACCTCTAAGCCACAGCCACCCCCATGATAATAGCTGCACACATGCCAAACGATTTCTAATTACTGTCTAACTGGCAGCTATGATGTTCAATAATTTCATGCTTTCTGCAACATTTATTCAGTGTGTTACTTGATGTACTTAGAGAATAGCCTGGTGAGCTACAAGAAAAAGATGAAAGACACAAAACTTGCCAGTAGACACATTAAGAATTAAATCAACTCGAAAACAAAACAAAAAACTGACGTTTTCTTTTTTAAACAAAGCCAAAGATGAAAATAATAGTGCGTATGCTTTTCTAAGTGTATGTTACTGTCACATGTTTACTGTACATAACACATGCGCGCACACACATTAAACAATCATCCAGTACAATCTGAACTATTAATCCACTAGATATTAGGGAAACCAGGATTACCAGCCCACATTTTAGAGAGACTGAGGAAATCTGTGTTTGAAAATACACTACACACACAAAAGACACTAGCTTACAGCAGGAAGTGAGATAGGAAGTGTGTTTACATGAACAGATTTCGGATTACAGGATATTAAATGTAAAAAGGATTTCTCGCCTCCATTCATAATAAATCCTTTACAATTCCAATTAGACTTCTCTACTGATTAGCCTGAATAATGTTGTTCATCAGAGTATCTGCAGATTTCAAACAGCCAAATTAAATCAAATCCAAGAATTAGAGCTGCCTATTTCTAATTGAACATGGTCAATTAAGGTTGTGAATCAGTACTGAGTAGAGTTAGGGGAAAAAAAGGGCACCAGGAAATTAATTGTTAAGGGAAATGAAGTCTTATTGATTTAGTCAAGCACATATGATGAAAACCATGGAAAACCTTTATTAACTTAAATCTGTACTTGCAGGGAAGAAGATTAGTGACTGCAGAGCAGAAAAATGAGTCATCTAATAACTGCACGTACAATATTTTAATACTTTATTAGGACTTAAATTTAGATTATTGCTTTTAATCTATCAGAGTTGTTATAATCTGCAGATATGCTGCTCTTAAAAAATAATTGGATCTCTGCTTTTAAATTTGTCGTTATTGGTGAAAATCTCAGTCTATCCTTAAAACTTTTCCTTGAGGGTTTGTATCGCATCTCTTACCTGATAGAGTCCAAAGTCGAGCCGTAGCGTGGCGACATAGCGTGTCTCACGGCCGCTGCGAACGTCTCGCAGCTCCAGCTGGAGATCATGCCACCGGCCGTCTGCCACCTGAACCTGATCCAACCGCAAACGCACCGGTCTCGCTGCACCACGGGTCACCGAGAACACCAGCTGACCATTTATCACCTGAGAGAGATGAAGGAACAGAAACACACGTACACACACACCAGAAACACGAGAAAAAAGAGAAATTGAGAAAAAAATGAGGTGAAGAAACATGATTCACTCAAGAAAATAACCTGGGGTGGGGGGAGTAGTGTGAAATCCAATGTCATGGCAGCACTCCTGCCTACATGCTGCTATTTCAATACTGTCTTTGAAGCCTTAGAAATTTAAACTGTACATAATTTCAAGGACAATACCAGCATTGACATCATTGTCTTAAATATACAGACAGATGATGATTTAGTATTAATCAAAAAACAAAATAGTCCTACATTAACCATGAGGATTACGTATAATTCCCATAATCGACGTGACCATTGCTAACACATTTAGCAGCACACGCAGTATTTTACATCTTGTGCCACCAAATGAGATTTGGCTTCAAATGTGCAGCATTGATTTAAAACACTGTAATAAATTGTTTATGGCATAAAGGGGAAGAAGATGCTGCCAATTCTGTTTTAGCATAAATGGAGCAAAAGCTTTCAGAGCTTCTTGCAATGGTGGAAGGCAGGTGAAAGAAAAATGTTGTTCCTCCGTAGCAGAGCCAAAAAAAACATAATTATATACATCATCAGCCAGAGAGTGAGAGAACGGTGCTGGTAATAATCTCAGACATGGTCACATTTGTTAATACAAAACTATCACAGTGAATTTGACAATAATACACCAATTTTCAAATACATTGTAGGACAAACATGAACTGAAATGAACGACTGCATCATACTGTGTGTGTGTGTGTGTGTGTGTGTGTGTGTGTGTGTGTGTGTGCGCCTACCTGGAACAGCAGGCTGGTGTACTGGCCAGCCTGGGCCTGCAGCAGTGTTCCCTCTCGTGCTCTGGTTCTGAACACCAAGCCCAGGTACCAGGGCGTGGAGATGGTTACGTCGTTCTTTAGGTCCCACCAGAGTGCGCTGTTACCCAGGAAACGATGAGGGTGTGGCATCACTGAGGTGGAGGGTAAGAAAACAAAATTGAGTAAAAGGTCTGCAATATCCCGAACAGCCTCAGGATGTCACTGTTGTTGATCGGGCTCTGACGTGATTTCATGAATTGTCAAATTTCGCAAAGTAAAGTTGATCGCCGTTGCTTTACAAACTGTATGTGTTTGTTTTTGCTCAGCCCCTGTGGGACTGAATCTGTTTTTATATCGTTGACTGGTTTTTCCATCATTATAAGGATATTGTGTCATACTGACAGGCACACAAGCACAAATAAGTCTCAGAACAAACATTTTTCTTTGAGATAAAAAAAAACTATTTTATCCCACACATGATTTCCCCAAGGGCTGACCGTCTGTGCTCCCAATCAAGACAGGTCAGTAAATATAAATTACTGAGAGTAATGGGTACTGACTTACTGGAGGCTACAGGATGTCCATGAATGTGCAGTGAATCACTCAGGCTTTATCTAGGTCCAAGTCTAGTTAATAAATGCAGTAATTCTTTATGATACTATTGGTCTCAGTGTGCAACAGACATAAGTGTTCAGTAAATATTCACAATTAATGGGAGGTTACAAACAGATAAAAATCTATCTGCATATCCATCTATCATCTACTCCCTCTCTTTCCCTCTGACAGCACCTCCACAGAGGTCGTCGCTCATCAAACCATCCATCCATCCATTAACATTCGTTCCACTTTTATACTGAGGAATAAATATTTGAAAAAGGGAGAAAAAAAATTGCAGACTGAGGTGTGAACTGGCATGAATGACACAGCACTGCTGAATGTGAACTTCTGAAGTATTAAAGTGTGAAATATTAAAGTGTGTTTCCTTGCTGCTGTCACCAAGTGCTTTTTCATGGGGGAATGTTGAGTCTCTGTAAATTAAAGAGCAAGGTCGAGACCTGCTCGCCCTGAGATAACTTCTGGTGTGATTTTGTGCTATATAAATAAAACAAACTAGACTTGACTTGAAGCAGCCCATTATAACAGCTTTCTAGCAGTTTCTCCCCTGTAATTTAACCAATTTAAAAGTAATGTGTAAATATAGTACAGTACAAGTGTAAACGTTACCTGGAGCATTTTAACATCAGTAAATTATTCACTAATTAATGAGGCCAGCAAATAAGGCCACTGAAGATCAAAGTTTGCCACATTTTTAAAAACGGGATCACTGTCATCACCACTGATATTGACCCCGAAATATATAAGCTCTCACCATGGCTGCAGTCCTTCCCTCCGTACCCTAGGGGGCAGTCACAGGAGAAAGTCTCCCAGCTCACCCTGCAGGTTCCTCCGTTCTGACAGGGGTTGGACTTACAGAAGGGGAGTTTGGCGCTGCAGCCTATAAGAAGCAACAGAGACAGTCAAGTTATCGATAGCGTTAATCCAGCGTTAAGCCAAACTGAGCACTCAGGTCCTTTACTATTTGCTTTAGCATTCTGAAGCACTTAACAAGTGGTTTATAGCACATTTACAACACCTAAGACATGCTTCATTTAATTAACATGATTTGTATCAGTTTATTTAACAAAAACAAGGGCATTGTAAACATCCTAAATGTTATTTATGTGTTATCACTCGTTTTTAAAAAAAATATGTTCAGCAGTGCTGACCAGGGAGTGTTCCATTGTTAGCGATAAACCCAGCCAGGTCCAGCGGCTTGTTGTCAATGTGCAGCTCCTTCATACAGCCGATAAACTCCCTGGTGCCAAACGGGAAGTTGTCTGGTACGTTGGGAACTCCTCCCAGAAACAACGGACCAGTCAGGTCCAGAGACCTGAGAAACAAGGAGAAAGAAAGGTAAATTTGGAGTGGAAAGGAAGGATAAAAAAGGAATAGAGGATTATCCCTCAAGCATGTTAGGGAGGAGGGAGGAGAGGGAAGAAGGAAGGCAGGAAGGGTAAGAAAGTAAAAAAAAAAAAAAACATGAAAGGAGGGTATGCAAGAGGCAAGGGGATTAAAGAGACCCAGAGATTAAATATGCCATCAGAGGTAAATGACAAAAGGAACAAGAATCAGAGAATTATAGTGGATGTTGAGGAGAAACATGTTGAGGAGAAATTAGATCATGATGATGACGAAACAGCAGGGGAAACAGCAGGGGAAGAGAGAAATTGAAAAGATGAGAACGAAAAGGAGACAGACGGAGAGACAGATGAACAAACAGGAGATTAAATTTGAGTTACAGCAAATATCAGGAGGGAGGTAAAGGTGGATGACAAGGCAGATGAAGAACAGAGACAGGAATACATGGAGGAAGACGTTAGGGGACGTTGACAAAAAAAAAAAAAGCAAAAAACGAGCTTAAAATCAGAGACAAAAACGAGCAACGACAAAAAGGAGATGTGGAGGCAACCGGGGAGGCAGATGAACAAACAGGAGATTAAGTGTGAGTTACAGCAAATATCAGGAGAGAGCGAGGGTAGGGGCGGATGACAAGACAGATGGAAGATGAGTGGAAGGAAAGAAACAGGGGGAATGTGAAGAGGAAGATGATGGGGACAGCAGTTAACAGTTAAGAGAAGACAGAAACAGTTGTGTTGTCATTTGGAGAGCATTATCTTTTTCCCCTCCGATGTGGGTTGAGGTTTTTCTTTTTAGCTCACTTTGGCTGCACGTCCCGTCAATAAACGGCAGTAGAAGAAGATGAGCGGAATTGAACAGAGAGGAAGTCAAAAGAGATACAAGGCAGCGGAGACGAACAAACAAGAGATTAAGTGCAAGTTACAGCGACTATCAACAGAGAGCATCATTAGAGGCGGATGTCAAGACTGAGTAAGTGGAGGGCGAGATGTTAATGGAGAAATGGAGAGCGAGCGGAGGAAGAGAGTGTCGAAGCGTTAGTCTTTGGCCTTCGTCTTTGATCTGTCTTCCCTTCTCTCAGCCTCACTTAGCGCTGACAGAACACAGCCAACGTGATTACGGCTTACAGAGGCGAGGCCAGACATCAACACTATGACAGGCTGCTTTTTGAGTGTGTGTTACGCACTTGTTGGCGTACATGGAGACATGTTGATTAGTAGGCACACAACACAAGTAGACCGGGCAACAAAACTTTGACAAGGTCAAACAGAACTTCAAAGCACTGGGTGGATTTAAAGCTGTCAATTTAAATGTTTCGCTTGTATATACGAGAGAAACAGACGGAGAGAAAGAAACGGACATGAGCACCACACAGGATGAGACGATGTGTAATGAGGCCGTCAAACAGATACAGTACAGACAGACATGAAGGAGCATGAAGATGTCGAACAGTCGTGCCTCATTAAAGCATAAGGTCCCTGCAGATTATTCCTCTAGTCATCTCTTCACCATGATCTGACATTCACCAAAAATATTTTCCAACAGCTACAGTCCTAGTCAGAGTGTGAGCAGGATTTTAACAGATTAGGCTGTGTAAATCTGCCTTAAATCATATGTTACTTGTACTTTGTAACAGTGATCTGCTTACAGGCCTTAAATGGGTTGAAACTTTGCAGTTCGGAATCCGTAAAGGTGAAACTTTACAACTAGTTTTTAGGAGAATGGCCCCTTAAGTCTGTATAGACAGCAACATTTGCAGTGGATCACTCTCTCTGTTCCATGTTAATATACGTTCACTCGTCACATTTTGTTCCATCATAGCAAGCAACTGCCATTATACATGTCATCTTGGGGACCCGGGGCAGAAAAGAAGGCAAAATGACTGAGATCTTATGAAGAGAGGAACATGAGAAGCTGCTGATGAAATAAGAACATAAGCTAAGGTGTCTATACAAGAGTTAGTTCCAAACTTTTTTTTGCGATTGGCTGACATGTATTCGAATTCAAAGCCAATATCTCTACCACTAATCTTCAACTATCACTCTACATTATTTACCATTTTATACTCATAATCTAGCAACCTACGCACCAACAGCTGCCAGTGTGCTCCTACACACACTGACCTGCTTCATTGACTTTCTACTTGGTGAAAATTGTCTTTGAATATTTGTTAAATTATCCACAGATGTTGTTTAAAAGCCGACCACAGCTTAGAGTCAGTTACAATTCAGAGACTTTTGCTCTCAAGATAGAGATCTATGGGGCAGATTTACTTCACAGACGCTTTTTAAGTCATAGTAAAACTGGCCATTAACAATCATTGTGCAGCCTGTGATTAATTTTGTCAGTCCAAGGATCTGTGATCATGCTGTGGGTCATATTTGTCAAGTAATTGTACTTAAGGACCAGACAAATTATTTTCATTTACAGGCATATCATGAATTTACTGTGGCAATATTCCAGATGTGTAGCACCTTCAATTCACCAAACTTAAAGAAGCCAGAGGTATAAATACAGGTTGAAAAAAAAGACGGACAGCTGAAAGAAAGGTAAACTCACTTCTTGCTGCTGGTCTGTTTGCCTTGTGCAGCACAGCTGTAGTTTCCGAGCTGCGTACCGAAGCGAAGCGACAACGCCGTATCACAGTCGTCGACGCTCACCACGGCGATCTTCTCATCTGACGGACCCTGGGCCTCGCCGCTCATACTTCGTTTAGGCTGAACACACACATACACGAGATTGAATACAGTATCCAAAGAAACAACAAAAAAAGAAACACCATGACACCAGACATGCAAGAAATATAAAGAGCACTTACTAAATCTACAATCATACACCGCACAAGGTAATTTACACAAAATAACAGTTACAAAAAACACATCAGACTATATTCAATATCTACACTGTAGGTGATGTTAGAAAGAAAAGGGGAAAAATTTGAGTTAGTAAGACAAGCAATAACAGACTCATATGGGTAAGGAAACAGTGGAGGAGATAGACAACACACACACACTCTTCGCTTACTGTCTGCTGGGTAAAAGAAAGAAAGACAGGAGGAGACACAGAAAGAGAAAGCGAGAGGGGAGTGTACTGTATGTGCACTCTGACACACACTCATACTCACATAGCGTGTAGCTGGCTGAGGAAAATGAAAAAATATGAAGAAAATTAAAGGAGATGTACGGCGAATATGAATGAATAAAATGGTGACAAGCAAACGCCCACATAATGGTATGCACGCACAAACATTTCAGCTCGTTTCAAAGTGCTTTGTTGGCATGAAGGCTGAGAAACATTTCTGCAGACGCATCAGATGTACAAATAAGTAAAATGCAAACTATCACAACCGAAACACTTCAGAAGATAACTCGTCAAACCAACATTAGTAATGCAAAATGTAAGATCAAAAGATCCAAAATCAAAAAGGTCTGTACACACAAACAAATTGAGATGTAAACCCACCTTGTTGTAGTAGTGGATGTGAACTGTATGCCAGTTGCCGTCACTCACGCCGCCGGGCAGGAAGGGACTCACCTGAGTGGACGATTCACCTGCAGGCGGATGGATGAAGTTTGTGTCAAAGTGTAATAATTCTATAAGGTTCATAACAAATGGATCTTTAAAGACAACTGATAACTACTGTTCTCTGTAATTATAACTCTCCCATCACTTATTTGACTTTTTGTCAGTTGTTTTTACATTTTAATGTATATAAAAGCACCAAACATATATACTGTACATATATAAATACCTACTGTTCTATTTGTGAGGACCCTGACTGGCAGTATTCACTCCTTGAGACCACAAGTCTGTACAATATAAAGTACTTCAACTGAAATTAACCTGGGACTCCACCGAGATCACAAGAGTACGAACGTAATGAGATCCTAATTTGGCTTTGATTGAAGCAGTGGCCGACCAAATTAGCTGAAACTTTAGCACAGCCAATTTCAACCCCATACCTTATCTTAACTATCTAATCTAATTTAATCTGATCTAACATAATTAGTCTAAATTTTCTTGGTGTAAGATGACGGTGATGGCATTTCTCCATGTCTGCAACGTAGACTTAAATAAATAGATCTCATGTCATGGTGAGGGATACCAGGATTTTCTCACAGTGCCAAATTTAAATCTAAATGCTCTCCAGTACATGTCTAACTTTAATCTGTATCCTAATCTAATCCCATTTCTACTCCTAAACCTAAAAAGGTTCCATAAAGAAATGTCAGACAGCCTTTGAGAGAAAAATGTGAAAGATTGTCCTCATCTTTCTCTCCTTGTGAGAATAAAGGGATCGTATAAATAGAATAATATGCAAGTGCAAAGACACACACACACACATACAGTACCTGTGGAATATTTAAGCACCACTTGTCCTTCTTGGATCTCCAAAGCGATGAAGTCATGTTTCTCGTTGAAGCGTCCATTATAGAAGAGAAGACCGCTGTTCTCCAGGGTGGCAAAACTAGAAAATGCACACACATACACAGACACCCATGTCCATAATAAGTTTATACTGTATATATACTGTATGCAATATGAGTATTATTATACTTCTACTGTATATTTCTACATTTTTGTATCATGATAATATACAAATAACTCCAGTAATATTGTATGATACGTTGATACATTTTCAGATGAGACTCTTGGCTGGGTTAATTGGCTGGCAACATTCACCCCGGATATAATGAGACATACAAAACCTAATTTCAAACAGCAAAACCAAACAGACTCCTGCAAGCCTCCTCATACAGGCTAAACATGAGAGAACAAAAGGTAATCAAACTGTATCTGAGTTAACCCTTGTGCCTCACCTTAAAAAAAAGTTGCACTGATGTCATTAAAGGACAAAAACAAGGGTCATGGTGAGATTTTTTTTTTTTTGTGTGTTCTCTCACAATACTTTTATTCTTCCATTCCTTCGGAGCCATATGTCTATTTCTGCTCAGCTGCTCCCAGCGCAACTCCCCAGTATGGATCAGCTCATTGAATTTTACTTTGAACTGGGTATTAAGTATGCTGATATAGTACTACTGCTCAATAGGTATGGTTACGTAATTAGTGAAAGTAAACTTAAACAAATTCTTAGATCAAGAGGTCTCTCTGGAAGAAAGCAGTACAGTAATCTGCAGGATGCTGTTGGTTTCATTCGTGACCAATTACTGTATCCAGGACAACAGCACAGATACAGATGGATGTATTCTAAATGTAGAAAGTACGGCCTATGACTAAGAAAAGGGGATGTCTGCTTGATTATGAACAAGCTGTCTCCCAGAGGGGTTTCACTGAGGAAACATGAGAATGCAAAACATATTGCGAGGCAACCTAAAAAAAAATCTCACCCTTGGGGGGCTCCATACAAACATGTCTGCGCCATAGAAATATATATTAATATTATTTTCCACTTACACTGAGTTAAATTTTTTAACAAACATCAGTCCTGATCACAACGACAAAATATTCATTCATTTTCAGAATTTTAACCCTTTCAATGCCAGTTTTTGAGGGAGAGAGACAGGGAGGGGGGAACTGTGTCTTTAAGTACCATATCATTTCTATCTCTTGCATACACACACACACACACACACGCACGCATACACACACGCATACACACACCACATCCATATCAACGCACACACATCATTTTGGTTGCATACATTTGCTACATTGGCCTGCAGCCTCCATACTGCAGCAGCAAAGCCCCAAGTGAAATCCAGGAAAATAGCATGTATTTGCCCCACAGGGCAAACATGAGAAAATGGCTCAATCTGGTGGAAAATAATAAAAACTACAATTTTGAAGCCAGGGCTCTAGATTGAAAGCCTGATATAATAGAATGCATGATTTTATGCTGTAATGGCCATGGGATCAAAAATTACAGTTTTAATGGTTTTAAATGGGGACATTTCTGTCCATAAGGATCTTTATTTTGGCTGAACAGTTTATTATAGACTTATTATAGGAGCTGAGGTTGAACTTCCAAAATTAAGAAAAAACAGTCAAGATGTATGCCTCATGCATTAACACAAAATGATTGAAATATTGCAAATTAAAAAGCCAAAAATGTCCCCAGTGAGGCACAAGGGTAAACCATATTACTGCAGCCTTCCACTCCCTCCAGCTGCTCAGAGTCATGCAATAGCCTGTTTTCTATAGCAAGGCCATGGGGACACACTGAAGCCAAGGCTGCCAAGCCAACACAGCCTGATCAAAAGCACTGTTTGACACTACAGCACTGATGACAAATCTTCTCTCCTGGCAACAAGATACAGAAAGATTCCCACTGCAATAAATGTCCACTTTAAAAAGTACTTTCATCTGGTTTTGTTTTGATAATTAAAGCTGACTGAAGGAAATTGACTGACTGTTTTTACTTCTTTGAAGAAAAGTTGAAATTTGTGCTAGTAATCAAACTAGTAATCCAAGAGATGAATTACTGATTCTCGCACACATATATTATTAATTAAAGCTTGGGAAGTTGTGCACTCAAATTATCCAATCTGTCATCCTGTTATCTTGCCAGGCTCTGCAAATTCTCCTTTCGAGCTTCTCTCCTTACAGGAACCTTTAAAAGCATTAAAACTGAATTCAACCCCACCCTGCTAGTGAGTAAGTCTCCAGATGCAGGAGGTCAGATTCAGTTATAGGGTTATGGAGCTGAGAGGTTTTAAATGTGTTTCTTTACAGACTCCTGGCTTAAACTCAAGTCCTTGGACAACAGTATTCCTACTTTGCATTGAATTAGATACCTGAATTATAAATCCATGGTTTAAACATCCACCAGAGATTGGTGTGAATATAACTATAGATGCATTTCTGTGTGTGCTAATTTACCATGGAAAACAGCATTTTATCCCCATTTCCATCACTACAACTATATACTTTCCTCCTGTTATCTGAGTATGTCGCTGCTGTCAAAAAATAAACACAGGGTTATTCAATAAAGGACATGTGTCTTGTTTGCTTGGCTCTGCTGTACTTCCAGCAACACTGGGTCATCTTATCTTATGCTGAGGTATGCAGATCCAATCTCTTTAAGCCAACAGAAATAGCTGAAAAGAAGAGTAACCTGAGCTTCACCAGAGTAAATGGAGACTGAGTGGAGTCACTGAACCGGAGACACAGAGGAGCTGAAGTAAATAAATCCAAACAGCAAATGGTATATGAACAGTATGTCTGATCTTGTTGTATTATGTAATTGTGATGTTATATAAATGTTGTATTATGTGTTGTATAAATGTATTATTTGAAGGTAAAGAACTACATGTGAACAAACAAACATACACATATTATGTGTATGTGATATTACATATATTTAATATATGTAGCCTAATATCTGTTTCTCCTGAGGGCTTGAACCTCATGAAGACTTTCATTAGAATTTCTTTCTCTCAAAATCTATCTGCTCAACGGCTGACGACAATTTCAAACATAGCTGCAGCACCCTCACACACATACACACACACCTCCTCAGCCAGTTTACACATACAAACACTACAATCTTGCAGTAAAGACATATGTATACTGTCACAGCCATAGAGAACAGAACCACTTTCTCAGGCAGACTGGCAAAACTGGCAAAACCTCAGAAGCAGCTTTTAGGTGAGAGATTAAATTTTTTTTGCAAGGGAAAATAAAATGCTTTGGGAGAAAGTGAGTGACATGAATAATGATTAAGTCCTGTTCAGACCCGATGTGGAAATCAGGCCAGGGAGTGTAGCTAGCAGCCAATAGGATGCTAAATAAAACAATGACGTCAGGGGAAGAAGGCTGACAGTCAGAGTTATGTGTATCTACAGTTGAACACTTCAGAGTTGGTTTAGATAACATGAAAGTAAATTTATCCTGCAACAATAGGGATGGGAATAGGATCAATACTTTAAACAACATGTATTTGATTGTGTTGTGGTGCCCCTGAGCAAGGCACTATATTTCTAGTTGATCCAGTAGACAAACATTGACCTGCGAAGCTCCCAGATGTAAATATGTTCGACTGAAGGTGATGCTAAAAAACTCCAGACAGTACTTGTTCAGCAACATCCCTGCCTTCCTCAAGGGCACCTTGATTGTAGTTGTTGAAAGGAAAGAAAACATTACTCACTTTCCTCGCCCAGACTTTCGCAGCCAGTTCGGGAATTTAAACCATCAAACATCAAGATAAGAGGAATCTTGTATTTCCTCTCTCCCAACATTTGCCTTCATTAGTCTTCCAGAGGAGCCTTGTAAAAGCTCAGTAAGTGAGCGTCACATCGCACTTTATTCCTTGACTCACCGTCATTACTTCACTGACGGTCACAAATCAATGGAACTTACACCATGTAGTGCCTTTACACGCCATCAATGCACAGAAGCTCATTTGGCAAGAATACCATGGCCGCAATGTCTCATAGCAACCACTCCATGGTGGCCACATCAGCCTAGCAACAACCCCATGGGTAACGTCACCTTAGCAACTATCATTAGACGACATCACCCATGGCAACCATCCTATAACCCTGCCTGACCACTCTTAAGGACCACTTCAGATCTCCCATGGACGACCACTCAGAATGTCACGAGGCGAAGGAGCGGCAGAGATATGATGGTGGTGCGCAAGAGAGACAAAGGATCTAAAGTACGCAGACGATCACTGACCTCTGCAGTAACATTCACATTACATTTATGCCCAGGTATAAAATCTAAAACCAAATATAATGAGCTTAGAGACCATGGCTGGGTAGCATGTAAAGCAAATCTGGTCTCACTCACCTGCCCCTTCAGACTCCATGTAGTCCAGTACTCCAACATTTAAAAGACCTGGCAAAAAGTCTAAGAGTACGCTTGGTTTAAAGTGCCAAAATGATCCTTTTCTGCTACATCAATGTAGTTTTTTGTAGGAAAACCTGCATTTAATTTGGCATTTGAACTTACGTTATTGCTTACTCTGACTGAAAGGCTGTTTTTGGACTGGGTGGGTAACTGGAAGACTTTTCGAGAGAGCATGAGGTCACAAGAAACACAGCCTTTGCTGAAACAGGCAAAAGACTGAGAGAGGAGAATATAAGGGTGATAAGTTTCAAGATAAGAAGAGTGGAAAGAGCGAGAGCAAAGGAGATGTTACTGAAACCAGCAAATTGACAGATGAAAGAGGAGAGACAGGAGAAATCACACTTCTCATTGGAGAGGGAGATGGAGGCAGCAGAGAAAGAAACCATGAATAATAGGATCGATCTCTGAGACAGAGATGAAATAAATAGATTAAAGCAAAGAGGAGAGAGACTCTGTAAGAGGGAGAGAACTGAGAATCAAAGAGGTGTGGTTATGGATCTGTGTCTGAGGGAGACTGGATGAGGAGGGATGGGAACTAAAAGTAACGAAGGAACAAAGAGTTAAAAAGAGAAAGTAGAACAGAAGACAAAAGGCAAATTTAGAAATTTTAAGAAGAAAAAGTTAAGACTTTCCATTTATTACATGTACTCACGTCAATGAGATGGAGAGGTGAAATCTCTGTCTGAGGCCCCGGAACATGGCGAAGGATTTGGGTGGGAAGGACCGGGCAGTGACGGTGCAGTATGGTCTCTCGTAGCCCCCTGCGGGACACTCGCAGCGGAAACCCCCACCTGAAAGCTCCCGACACGTCCCTCCATTACGACACACTCCTGGCACACACCTGCCCTGCCGCCGGTCAAACTCACATCGGTCACCTGGGGAGTAAAAATAAAACAAATCATTCAACGACATCAAAAAATACAATCACATTTTCACAATAGCAGACATTTAAGAGTCACACAGGAAAGCCCAAAGGTATTAACTTTACAACAACAGCAACAAAAAAACCCACAAATTATCTAGATCAAAACCACATAATTAAATTATATTCACAGAATATCCACACAACAGTTTAGCATAAAGATGTACATGTACTGTACATATAGATATGAACATTTAAAGGCATCATTTAATGTATCAACAAAAGGATTGGAGATTAAAAAAAGGCAGATTTTCCCATCAGTGTCTGGACATTTTTGGTCCTTGTTTCCCAGCGACTTCAGGCAATTAATTTTCATAAGGTCTGACCTCACTGCATTCATTGGCAAGTCAATCAAAACAAACACATGCGGTGCAGCCGAGCATGGCTCAAACCCACAGAGTTTCACTTTAAATTCTAGTCAAGATCCTGTGGTTTACATGCTGAATTTAAATGATGGTTGAGACAAAATATTGCCTTGATTTCAATATTTTACTCATTAAGCTATAAGTATGACATACTGTAAGTTAAATGATGTGCTTGTAGAAGCTGATACTGAATATGTATCAGACAGTGTCATACAGTGTGGGAACTTTTTTTTTTTTTTTAACCCTAGCACATCTTATTTGAACAATATTTTATCACTGTTAAAATACTCTTCTTGAGCAAGGTACTAAATTTCCGCCTTAAATTTTCTGCTACTGCCAACCTACAACATCAAACATGCACCTTGTCGATGTACATCTGCTGTTGCACAAACCTAGTCTGACTCTTCTAACCCTCATCTCTCCTTCGTGGCTGAGGTGAACATTGCAGCTCAAATTAATGAATGTCAAATTAGCCTACATTGTTAGCTGCAGAAGTCAGGTTGATAACTGTTGAGTTCAATTGTTAACCGCTGAAGTCAGCTCGTTAACTGCTGAGTTACCTTAGCTTGATAACTCAGCAGGTTGTTTATGAGTGAAACCCTGAAAGACCCTCAAATCTGAAGTAAAAAGGGCTGTTCATGAAAAATGTCACAAAGGACATTATGAAAATAGACAAGACAAACTTAATAGAATCTAAAATCTGTGAATTAATGAGCATATCTGATGTAGTTATTAAGTAGTTATCAGTGGGGCAAATGATCAGGAAAATGATCAGGTCCTGTAAACAAACAGCTGACTGTGTCTTTTCAGTTACTTTGACGTGGAAGGTTACAGAGATGCAATCAGCTAGATCCTGTTGCTTTGAGGACCTTCAACATGCCTTCTCAGTTCTGTAGGTGTTGAAGGAGGCTACTTAACGTAAGGATCTTGAAATCGCTACAACCTATAAAACAGTGGCTCTTACTCCATTTTACTCCATGCCCACAGATTAACAGTGCTGCTGTATTTCTTTTCTATCAGGCAGTCAAATGCATTCACCAGACGCTTTACATGTAAATTAACTCTTGATTAGACGGTAGGAGCAGCAGGTGCTGATTCTTGAGGACCAGGAGTAACTGTTACAGATGACTCACTGTTACAATCAAACAGACATACAGTCAAATAAACACAAAAATCAGCTAAATTAGAGGTGTAAGATTTCACCTGGCAGCATACGATAGTATGATAGATAGATGTACAGTATTTTGAATCATTTATACAAGAGAAAAGAGAAAAAAAGTATTTTTTCCCCACTGCAACTCTGTTGCTTTAGAAGTGTGTGGACAACAAAAAAAACAACACAAACAAATCTGCAGACGAAAACAAACTGAGATTTGGCTGCCAGTCAAAAAAGCTCCAGTCTGAAGTGTCTCAAGAGGCAGAAACTCCCATGTAACACACACACACACACACACACACACACACACACACACAAATCCACCCAAATAGACTGGTATACTGGAGTACATGTTCACCCTCTTTTTTTTTTTCACCTCTCCTTGAGCGTATTTGGACACACACATTGTTTGACATTTAGCAGCTGCACACAAAAACACCCGCGCCCAGTGCCCTCCACATAAACAGAGCAGACGGGGTTTGAAACTAGCCTTAAGACAGATGGCTCCTTAAGGACCCACTTTAGAACCTGCTGACGGCTTCAAACACACACACTAAGATAACAAACAAACAAAACAAAATGCATACACATTAATAATAGACCAAATACAGGTTTTTTTTCCTTTCTCAAAGACATAAACACACAGTTTCTAAAAAGAATTCTTTCATATTTCTGTCTTATTTCTTTCTCTCTCTCTCACACACACACACACACACAAACACAAACAAACATAAACACAAACACACACACGGATCATTGCCCCTGCCCTCGAGGCTGTCGGCTTTTATCTTGTAGCTGTCTCTGTTGGCACTTTGTTTGTGCTGCTTTTAGATGCCAAAGTACCCACTGGCAGAGTCCTCACATCTGAACAGCCACACACACACACACACACACACACACACACACACACACACATGACGTACTGCAGTTATATGTCAATAAAAGCCTTCACCTTTCCTCATGATCGTATAGATACAAATATAATCTGACACACACCAGACACGGACGCACACTGACAATCTTTCGCACGCAGTCAAAACACAGACACACACACACACACACATACACCTGAGGGCAAGTCATGACCACACACACATAAATTCACAAGTCATCCAGACAAAGACACATTGATGGAAAGGCTGGAAAAGCACACACACACACACACACACACACAGTTATGTTTGACACACTCTGATACTGACTATCTGTGACACGTACAACACAAACTGAGCCGCACAGTAGTGGAAAAACATTAAGCGCTAGTACAAGAATCAAGGGTATAAACTGCTTGAAATGACCCTCCATCTGTCTTTTCCTTCATCTCTTCATCATCCATCTATCACCCAAACTGCCCAAACTGAAAGCATTCGGCTTTGAAGACAGTGAGCAAAGGAAGCTTTTATTACACTCATGATTCTGACCTTGCTTGCTTTCAAAAAACACTCCGCACTCACAAACATGTCCACGCACGCTCTCTAAATCTCAGCTCATTACTCAGTGCTTTCATTATTTGCCTCCGTCCGTCCGATGACCCCCCATGTTTCTTTTCTCTAATTCTTTTCTCCCTCATTTCCTCAGAATTTAAATTTCCCCGTCCATTACTCGCTTCCTTGATCACTCAGTTTATTCGTCTGTCCGGTCCATCGTACTCTTCATCCACTCCATTTCCCCACTCCACCTCCCTCCTCATCCCACCGGGCAGTTGGTATCTGCTAGTTTTGGCTGACAAACATGCTCTCTCACACTACCAAATCACCCTGAGGACACACACACACACACACACACACACACACACACACACACACACACACACATACACAGTCACACAGTCCCACACCCAGCTCAGCTAACAATAGCCCAAGGACATTCAAATTATCACATCTGTCTGTCCTTGTTTAGCTCTCTCTCATCCTCTCCCTCTCATATTAAACATATACTTATATGTAAGTGCACACAACAGGGAACCAATTAAATAGGGAAACACACACACACACACAGACACACACACACACACACACACACACACACACACTCCTACACTCTGACATATGCACTCTAACACAGCACAATTTCCATGCCTTTGTCTGTTGAACCCAATCATCCGTACAGACCTTCTCATTAATATTAAAATAAATAAATAGATATTAATACTCATGAATAATGCGTGTTGTGAGACTTAAACATACACACACACAAACACCTACAAACACACACACATTAACTGGTTCATTATGCACTCCCAGTTGCGCACAGGTTAAAAGACTGAGGCAGGAAATAAACTGACAGTGGAAAACAGACATGCATGCACGCATACTGTATCAGAAATAAAACATAATACAAGCAGACACACCCACAAATAACACACACATGCACACACACACACACACACTAATTAGAGGTAGTAAAGCAGGGAAGACGTGATGTCAGACTGACTCAACAATAAGTTGGTTTATTCCCGTCTTTTGCCCAGACGGTGTGAGGGCGTCCACTTCACTGAGGCACTTATGCTGATCAGCAATGATAGGAAACACACACACACAAACACACACACACACATACACACACAGAGAGACAACAAAGAGGAACAAAGAGTTGCTTTTAGTGTGTAATTCCTCATTCTGCTCAGCGTTCAGACTCACATGGACATAAAGGTCAAGTGATTACTAAACAAATGCTGTGTGTCTGATAGCAAGATAGCACTTAAAGGCTCCACACACAAACACACACTTCACGTACAAACACACACACACACACACACACACACAGATGGCTTTTAATGAACACACCCACACATGCAAGATACCATTTAATGCACACATGCAGTCAAACAAAGAAGCACACACACCGATGCACAAACACACAAGTCATTATACACAAATCCTACTGGTGGAAAGCAACAAACTAATATTACTTAAGTACTGAACATGAATACAGTTTTGAGGTACTTGTTTTTTACTTGATTTCAGAGAGAAATATATATATATATATATTTCTTACTCCAGTATGTTTTTGACAACTGTAGTAACTAGTTACTTTTCAGATTTTACACAAAACAAATTAAAAAACAATCTGTTTACAAAATATAATTGATTATTATAGTAACTGTATGTATTAGAGGACTGTTAAAATATCTAACTAAGGTTGCAGTTTATGAGGATTTTTTTCAATAAACTGATTAATCATTAAGTCTAAAATGTCAGACAAAAGTAACAAACCTTCATCACAAGTTCCCGGAGCCCAAGTTGGCATTCTCAGATTGAATGTTTTGTCGCACCAAAAGCCCAAAATAATTAATTTACAATGATAAAAACAGAGAAAAGCAGCAAATCCTCACATTTGAGAAGCCATAACCAATGAATATTTGGTATTTTAATTATAGAAGTAACTCAAACGACTAATTGATTCACAAAATTATTTTCATGAATTGCCCGTCAACCAAATAATAGAAGCTTATCATTTCAGCACTCTAACCAGCTACAGCAGTCGTTAAAACCAGCTCTACTTCAACCGGTTTCAACATCAAAAGGCTGCTTACATGTCGATGCATCAGGAATAATGATTTGTGTACAATAGCCGTTTCAAAGAGGAAGTTCTGCATAATTTACCTTGTGGCATTGCTGCTTTTATTTAAGTAAGGAATCCAAATTTTCAACCACAAAGACCACTCACACACACACACAGTCCAACATACACACCATGCTACCCACGCTACACAAACTTAAAAGCACTTTTCAAGTCTGAAAACTTCTTTTCTGCTCGCATCTTGCCTTTATTGCTAAAAAGCAGAGCTCTATTTTCATTTAGCTCCTTCAGTTTTTCGTCCTCCACTCCTTCCATCCTCCTCTAGCTTCTTGTTCCTTCCTTCCTTTTCCGATCCTCCCTCCACCTTAACATCTCTAAATATAAAACGCTCCATGCTTTGCTGTCCCTTTCTCCTTCCTGTCTCTTTCCATATCTTGCCATTTCTTTTTTTTTCTCTTTCCATCCCCTCTTCTTCCTTTATGCCTGTATTAATGTATTCACACCACCCCTTCATTCACTGGGATGTTTTATTCATCAAAGCCAGTATTCTTCAACCACCCCCGGCATCTTAGTTTGCTCCGCCCTACCTCCCACCCCATCACCCCTCCTCCTCCACCCTAACACATGGTACATCCCTAGAGGCCAATACACTCCCAGTTGCTTCCCTCTACTCCTTCCTCTTGTCTTGCCTCTCTACGTCTCGCTCTCGCTCCCTTTTTTGTAGCTCTTCTTTTTTTTTTTTTTCTTCTACACCCCCTCAAGAAAAGACGCCTTCAAGGATTCTACAAATTTTGAGTTGTGGGTGGATGTGTAACGAATCAGAAATCTCCTAATTTATAGTATCTGTGACATTTTAATGCAAATAATGTTGTGCTATTCTGTCATCAATTCATTTTACGCAATTTAAGCTATAGCCTAAGAGATCTTTTCAATGGGCTGTTTTAAACTACTGAAAACCCCTCTGCTGTACAGGAAGTGATGGCTTTTTACTTGGAATAAACTGACAAAAAGTTGGGTAGTTGGCATGAGAAGAAATATCCACTATGGCTGAACAAAGCAAAGAAGACCACATACAGAAAGTACAGTAAGTAACAGAGGCTTCATTGTCCCGCCCGCTGTGTTTAGCTGACAGGTGACCTCTGGGAAGTGTAGTGCAACAACACCACAGCTTAGCATCACAGATAGAGACAAAATAAAAAAGACTGGATTACTCATTTGAAACAAAAAAAAGGTAAATCAGAGTAAGCAAGTTGTGTTCTTAGCTAATTTTAATTATAAAGCATTTTATAATACAACCATAAACAATACTTAACATGTTTGATTTTAGAGTAAATGCTTCTACAAAGCACCAAAGAGGCTCTTATGTGGATCTTTTTGAGTGTGATTTTGATTTTCGTTTGTTCTTATTAACTTTTATTTGAACTTCTTAAACTTCCTCCTCTGTACAAATTTTCTCTCCTCTTCCTTCACTGACGTTAGATTTTCGCTCTTCTTCCGTCAGGCATCTTGGTTTTATTTTTCTGCATCATTTGCTCGTCCCTGCCGCTCCTGTTTGTACTTTTCACTTTGTCTTCCATGTGTTTCCTTTTCTTCTTTCCACTCCACTAACACTGCTCCCGTTTTATGGTTTTCTATTGTTATTTTCTCTTTCTAAAGGTCTCTTTGCACCTCATCTTAACATTGCTTTTGTTTTGGCCCTGGGTTCTTTATTTCTGTCTCTCTTTGACATATTTTCCTCTTATGCTCCCTATCCCTATTCTCTTTTTCTGCCCAGTTTCCTTTCTATATACCTGTTTCTGATTCGCTGTATTTCTCTTCCATATAAGCCTCTATCTGCCTCAAAGCCTCTCTCATTTTTCAATCTTCCTTCCTTTCCATTTCTTCATGTGCTTTTTCCTTTTCAGCACCCTCATTTCCACTTTTATCCGCCTTGGCCTCCATCACAATCCTCTCTTGCCTGTCTTTTTGGCCTTTTTCAAAAGATCGGATCCTAGATATTGATAACCATCACGTCCCACACTTATTTTCGATTCTCTTTAGACTTTCTTCTCCTCCCTGCAGCTTTTTCTTTTTTTATTCTTCTGTTCTCCCCCCTTTCACTCCCTCCCACTCTCATTGCCTATTCCTCTTTTTCTACTACACATAATCATTTTTTTCACATACAAAATTAAAATTTTTTCTATGTTTTCTCCCAAGATTGGAATGTCCAATACCCGCCTTATTCAAGGTTACATATATTCACTTTGTGTGTGGAAATGTCAATAAATAAATTGGATTTTACTGTATGTCAGAGATTGCAGGGCTAAGTTACTTCATGGATTCCTAAAAAAAACACAAGTAATTTAGTAGTCATGGAAATGAAGAATCTGATAATACATTTCTGACTGCTGTCAGCAAATGGAAAAGTATAAAATAGATCCATATGTAACTTAGTTGCTTGCTGACTTTTGCATAGACTAATGACATGAGGATCTGCAATGCTTCCTCAAAACACAGGAAGGGATTGATGAGGAAAAAAAGGAAATGCCATAAATTTGTCACAAGCGCTATCCATGGTGCTGATCCCACAATGTACCCAAAGAGCATGGTCGAATACTGGAAAACAAGTACTGCTACAGCCAAGCAGTATACTTAGTCGAGTCATCTTCAGGTCTCATTCATCCCTGTATTCATCTTACATAACCTCTGTGCTCTCTGTGCAGACTGATTAATCTGTAGATACAGTATAAAACAAAGCTGAGTACACCCCTGGTCAATATCACTAACATGTTTCTTTCCATTTAATACAATTTTATTTGTTTTTAGACAAAACCCAAGAGGAATCAAGCCAATTCACTTGAAAAACAGACTGACTTTGACTAATTAAATGATAATAAAAGGTCCATATTTAAAAACGAACTGCAACAAAAGTCAACGCACCCTTCATTAGTGACACTCCATTCTCTTATTTTTCAATATGCCTGGTTATTTATCAATATATCTGGTTTCTTACTTGTTCTGGCAATTCCTCACCATGTGGAGCCATGTTGCATTAGACACAACCGAGACTAAAAGTGAGAAAGTTGTGGTGTTCACAAGTACTTTTATAACTTTGTTCAGACAATTAGTCTTAACTGGAAGTCACAGGTGTGATTATTTTTGTATCAGTGGTCACAGCTGTACTCACTTTTGTTGCACTGAGGTTGGACTTTGAGGCCTGTGTATCTAGCCTATTTGTTTTTAATTACAAATAATATCAAATACCAGACACTTCATCCTAAAATGCTACAATTATCGTAAGACGATATAATTTTGAATCATGTAACATTTTAGTGATATTGCACAGGGTTGTACTCAGTTTAGTTATCTATACAAATAACATCAGAGACTCTAAGAAAAGGTCAGACTTTATAGTTTACAGATCTAGTACTTCAGTGCATAAGTTCAGTCTTCTGCTGACTTCTGCTGAAGTTCATAAGTCTAAAATCGTAAACCTTTCATGGTCAAAAATCCTACTGTTATGCTAAGAGCCATTAATGCTACACATGCTTCCATGAGCATTTCACCAACAAGTTGAAGCATCGGTATTGCCAGAAATTAATTTGATGAATATAAATGACAAGATCAGGAACACATCTGTCATTTTATACACATTCAGTGTACTGTATACTGTATATGTACCACTGGGGGAAAAAAAACAGACTGCATACAAGTATCCACAGAGGACAAAATCTTGTAAACTGTGATTACAGGCACAGCACTGACTTTTAATTCTTCACCTGACAAGCACATCTCCCATAAACACCTCGGAGGAGCCTGAGGTGCTTTTACTAGTACAAGTTTGTCTTCCCCCTCCCCTGTGCTCTCCAACTTACCTCCTCAAAACTAATTTAGCCTCTTTCCTTCCTCTCACACTGTTTAATGCATTTATCCCACTCAGCAAATCATGTCCCCTGCAGTGCATTTCTTCATATAACATGCACATTTCCAAATCATGTCGATTACGTATTTAGATGTCTCTATTTCCTCCATTTTCAATCCGCCTTCACAATCTGTGCTCGTTCCAAAACTCATCCCAAAAGCTAAGTGGTCTCATGGCTCTGGCAGTCTGCACCACTTAACTATTTTTTTTTTTAACCCTCCACAAAGTTATTTATTCACCTTGTGTGTCCTACATGCTCGCTCCGTCTCACACACACATACACACACAAACAACCCCCGGCAACATCTCACTATTTTTTAATTTCCCCGAAGTAATTTAGCTACCTCTCCTTTACTCACACACACACTCTCTCTATTAATGACCTCTGAAATTAATGTCACTGAGACTTCTGAATCCATCCTATATCTCCTTCCCTTCCTCCCTCCTCCCCACCACAATAAACCTAAGGCCTCATCTCGCTCATCATCTCCTCGTCTCACTCTTTCCTCTGAACTATTAACTGTTTTATAACTTTCATTCTGTCATTTTAAAAGTCTTTTTTCTCCTAATTCCATCTCTTGGATGATATATCGTGATATAAAAAGCACTGTGCCGCTTTTACACTTTGAAAAGTGATCCTAACTCTACCTTTTATGACCTCTCTCCTCTCTTTTTTCTCAAACACTGTCAGTCTTATCACTCCAGAACTCGTCTCTGACACTCGTTTCTCTTTCGTTTCTCTCTGAATTTTTAATTTTTAATTTCTTATATAGTGTCTTATCATTTCCAAACTAATTGAGTTTCCATTTCTTTCTTTTTTCTCTGTGAATGTGCCAACTTTAATTTACTTCATTCTTTACATAGTAGAAATTGTTATAGTTGTATTATTTGCTGTCATAAATTCTGCAATAATTAGCTGCGTCATTGTTCATTAATGCTATGTATGTGATATATGCTATCAGTGGAAGGCTAATCATTAATTCCTTCATTTAGTCCTTAATTCTTAAATGGCTTGTGTTTAACTTTTTACAGTTACAAGTTTTTGTTAATTGCATCTTTTAAAAATAAGTAAATAAAATAATAATATAATTATGTATATAAGTAAATGTGTCGAGCTCAAAAGTTGTCCATCGGTTGGAATAAGAAAGTCTTCTACTGTCTTACTCAAAACTACAATCACACAACGACGGAGAATATAAAGCTTCAAGACAATCAATTATCTTGACTTTCACGTGGGAGTTGTGAGTTGCTGAGTACATAATTAACTCAGACTAATTTAACAATTAACTCTGATTTCACGGCTCTGACATTGGGCATATGTGTAATATAGCTACAATTTTTGTGATCAAGTTTCAGTAGTTTCAACCCACAACTCCCCATCTGGAAGCTAAATATGGCTTTAACATCACCAGGTGGACTAGTTCAGCTTTCCAAACTTTTCTGTTTCTAACAACCACCGCTGTTCTCTGTGGGTTTGTAAAACAGGTATGTAGGGGAACGTAACGACTGCTGATCCCAGAGCTCTTCCCTGCATATTCATGTCAGCGGGATTAGTTTGCCTTATCTGATCGGCCTCGTCATCGGAAAGCGTCCTGGAGGAATGAACCAATGATACCATAATTAACTATAATTTTTAAGGTTTCATTTAATATATTTTGCCTGTTTTTATGTTTTTTTTCTGCTGTATCACATATGGTCAGTCTAGAAAATACTAGTTTGTGTTTTAGTGTTACTACTGTTGTGGCAGATTGTGACAGATACTATTGTGCTTGCTATATGTTGTCTACTGTGACTTGTCTGACTTCTCACTTTTGTTGTTTGTCACTAAACTATGGAAAAGGATAGACATCCCTTATATCTTGTAAAGTCAGTAATACTATTTGAAATATATATATAGTGCCAGAACACATTCTAAATACTCCTATTTCTCCATATCTGTTTCTGCCTTTTCTTTCCCTTCCCTCGGGTCTTTTTCGCTCTTTCCCTTTTACATGTTTCTTCCCTTCCTCCTCTATACTTCCCAACTTATCGTGCCAAACATAATTTAGTCACCGCCTCCTCTGTATTCATCACCCACCTCTCTCTTTTATCGCATCGCCCAAACTAATTCACTCTTCGTTTCTTTCTTTCTCTGTATTCATTCTCTGTCGTTCCTCACCCAAACTAATTTAGTCTCACAATCTATTCTTCAGTCTCACTTCAACCTACTAAATTTCTGCCCCCTTTCCCTCTCAGTTGCTCTCGACACTTCCCGTTCTGTCTGCCGACTTTCAAACCATTCACACCTTCTTCAAAAAGCTAAAATCTTTACGGCAGCTAATTGTATTCCTCACAAACCTCACATACCTACCTCACTACCTCCAGCTAATTTGCTGTGTGTGTGTGTGTGTGTGTGTGTGTGATCTGTTTCTCCTCCCCTATCAACTGGATTAAATGTCTCAGTTTAATGTGCATATCTGCTTTATCGCACCCAAAACTAATCTCACCTCTGCCTACCGCATTTCCTCTCTTTCTCTGTCTCTCAGCTTCCTTCTGTATAAAATACAGATCCCTTCACCACGACCACGAGATTTAATTTCTACCTCTGTCCTCTCCCCACTGCTTCCCATTTTATCTTCTCACAAACTCATTTACTCTGCATCCAAGTCGCTCTCGCACTCTGTCTCTCATCTTCTCCTTGCATCTCTTGCCTCTACCTCGGCTTATCCATTGTATTATATCTTCTTATCGTTCGCATAATATGCATCTCTTTATCATTTCTGAGTCTATTTTCCTTCAGTTTTCGAAGACGATTAGATATCCGCTCTTTCTGCCTGCTGTTATCTCCATCTTTAAGGTTGACTGTCCACAGAGAGCTTCTCTTAACACCACTGAGGGGTTTTTTTTTTCTTGTTTTCAGGGTTAATGACTTAACACATTCCCATCAGCACTGCAAGCTTAGCATGTTTTAGAGAAGAGAAGTGAGCGCTAGAGGTTAGAAATATTTAAATTTGTATGAATAAAAGAGCGCAGAGCTTCAGCTGAGTTTAGCATTGTAGCAGCGGGAGATGGGACTGCAACTTAGCTTCCGACACCTCATAAACTATGAAGTGATGTACTTTGGAAATAGAGGGACTTATTTCTTACAGGAGCAGATAGTAATATCCTCCACATAAACTCTTTTTATCGCTGGTCCTAAAACTATATGGACTTCACAGAGTCAGATTAAAGCCTAGTTTTATACTCCGTCTTAATAACGTCAAGTCTACAGTGTGATTCAAACAAAAAGGCCTAACAACAATGTCAGCCTCAACTAGCCTTTACACTGCATCCTACTTTGTGAGGCATGTGGTTGGTTTTCACAGGAAATCTACTCGGAGGCTTTGTGGCACAAAACAGGAAGTTCCAAAGTTTTCAAAATGTCTCATGATGAAAGAGGTGTATTCTTGCGTATGGACAGACGTCTCCTTCTTTGAGATTATTATGGTCTTAAGAAAATGCCTAAGAAATCTGGATAACTTTTAAACCTTTTATAGTTTGATATATGTGATAACCCTGGCATGTAACACCTCTTGGTTGACGTAGTTTCATGTAAATCTAGGATAAATCAGAGTTTTCAGTTTTCAGATGAACAGTGGATGACTTCATCTGATGCGTTTATCTCCGGGGTCGGCACCATAAAGACTGCGTTAACCTTTCTACACAGCAGGGTTTACCCTCTTTTAAAGTGTTCAGCCTCGCTTAGCCCGGGGTTAAATGTGCGGTTTAGAGAGGGGTTAGCCTGAGGTTATGTGTACTGTGAAAGCCCTTGTGTGTCTTTGTCTTAGTGATGGAGGCAGTGAAGACGCTCAGTCATCCTTAAAGAGTCCAGTTTCACCTGCCACTGTTGTACAAGTACAAAGAGTTGAGTCAATATACTCTGTAAAACCTCTTTTTAACACATACAGCGCTTCAATCCGAGTGCTTCTCCTGATTTTCCTCGAGGTCCTTACTCGATGTCACATGAATTGTTATTAACTTTATTCTATTTATAATCTTATGATATATTCTAGCTCTAAGGTTACAGAGTATTACTATTATTATTATTTTATATTATCAAATGCCACCAAATAACCAAGAAAAAATAATTTAATCCAAATGGGCAAATCTACACTCTCATTTGGGGGGATTGGATGATCTTCTCATCTACATTTTGTGATTTACAGTGCTAGTGTGGCCCAAAACACCAAAAGAATTGTTCACAAATCACATTTGACTGAGATTTGCTGCTGTTATAGACTAGAAAATATTTCTCATTCTGTGGAAAAACAAAGTTTCCAGTCTCTGTCAAAACCCCCCAGTTCAGCTCCTGCCTCTGGGAGCAATCCATAGATTTTCAGGGAAAAGCAATTCAAAGTCACAAAGAGCGTACGAGGGGATGGATGAAGGCAGGTTGGCTGGAAAAATGAAAAAAGGGAACGAGTGAAAGAGAGAGAGAGCAAACTTGGTTGGAAGATGTCTGGAGATTTCTGTGTTGCAGAATCAATTCGTCCCTGTTTATTTGTTCTGCTCCTCCTCCTCTTCCTCCCCTAACCCCCGGGCATTGACAAGACACCGAAACACCCGACGCCTACGCAGGAAAAGCACAACACCGACTACCCAGAACCCATCTGATTTCCCTCGCTCTACCCCTCACCTCTCATCCTCCCCCCCTCCCTCCCCCCTACCTCTCTCTCGCTCATTGCTCACGGATGTCTCTCGCCCCGTTTTTTCCCCTGCAGCTCTCCTTCCATGTTATTCTCTCCGAATTCATACATCTCTCACGTCTCTCATATTGCTGTCATATCTGTCTCCTCTCTGTCCTTTCCTTCATCTGTAATGCTCTGCTGTTTTTGTTCTGTCCCATCTTTCACTCTCTCTGTCTCGTTTTTCCTTTCTTCCTCCTACTCTCGCACAATTACTCTTATCCCTTCCTCCTTTTCGCCCAGTTATCAGTTATCTAGTTTCCCTGCTTTTATCTTTACTGTGCAATAACAGCAATCTTGTAGGTTCACTGCATGTCACACTGTGCTATATGGGTCTAACACATGTAAACAGAAATAAAAATACAAATAAAAAGCAGAAACCCATTATCCTTGATTCAAGTTTTGACCACAGCACTGGCACAGTATTATGTTTTTTTACCCTAAAAAAACTTACAATGTTGTAATTGCCAATGTTCTCTGCGTTATTTCAAGCCATAGTCTGATTAATATTAGATGTAGTTCGTAGCAGCTGTCATATTTTGAGAACTTAATCCTAAATTTTGGACACCAAACCTCTAATTCAGCCATCAGGGCAGCAGCTGTTTGGATTGATGATCAAAGATTTCACCTCGTCTCTCTCTCATTATCAACTTTCATTTGGGGGCAGCTCGAAATCAAACTTTTATTGTCTATCTCTGTCATCCTCCTGCTGTTTTTTCTTTCTTTTCCCCTTCCTAATTCTCTCTCTCTCTCCTTACTTTATCTTTCTCTTCTTTTCTAACTTTCCCTCTTCTTTTTTCCTCTCCATCAACCTCTACTATCTGCCTTTTCTCTGTCGTGGACAAATTGCCTTTTTCGCTCAAGAAACACATAGACTCAAAGAGCACTGGCAGTTTTGAAGCAGTCTAATCAAAATACAATGCATTATATTTTGATGAGAGAGAACATACCCGCACCAATGGGGCAATGGCTGTCTCTCTGGCGAGTGAGGATACAGCCAAACCTTTATACCTTTCAACAGAGGCAAAAATATCTGTAGCCGATCCCAGTCAGTCAACAAGTTTGAAATAAGAACATGTTTCAAGGTTTGACAAGTCTAGGGGTAGGGTGCCTGTATTATCACAGGCATGTATATCCATTTTCCTCTGAGGTTCATCAGTTCAACACCACTAGTGTCCTTTTATGGAGCCACATGACACAAATAACCTGCATAAATGTGTACTATAGATATCTCATGGTTCATGTTGCAACCTAGATGTCTCCTAAGACATTAGACAGTATAGAAAACGATAGAAGACATTAAATGATGGATGTTTCATGTAAATTTTACATTAACATCTGTCTCCCTCCCACTTGCTCTCTGTCTCTCCCCATCTCCATTTCTCCTTTGCACATTTCCTCTCTCTCTTTATCTCTCTTTCTGTCTGTCTCAGTGGGAGTTTAAAAAACACTCATGAAAGAAGTGTTGCTTCACTCCCCTAGTTCTCTTTTGATTTGAAATAAAAGGCAATGTGAAATATCCCCAAGACACACACACACACACACACACACACACACACATTCATAGCATCTATCCTTTCTTACATCAACTCAATGGCTCGTAGACTGAGGCGGTGCAGCAGTATGAAGAGGAAGAAAAGAGCTGGACGAGGACAGGGAGAGGGTCTGAAATTAGTCTGGGGTATTGGGAAAGGTAGGAATGAATGAAGCATGTGTGTTTTAGAGAGGCTACAAATGAGTTTGGTGACAGTGAAAAAGAATGAGTTTTTTTCTGGTGGTACTAGAGGTGGTGTGTGTGTGTGTGTGTGTTTGTTTGTTTGTGTGAGTAAAAGACAAAATAACAGGTAGAGAGCCGAGGTGAAGCTTTCCCATGAGGCAGAATGTGAGTTCTCATGTTGTTCATCTCAACATGACAAAAGAGTGGAAACAGAGCAGATCTAAAAAGAAGACGATATGGGACACGAACAAAGAAACATAAACACAGTCAGCTTTAGTTTACCAGGTTAGAGTTAAAGACTACACCAAAACACAGACATACACACAGATACATACGCTCCACCACATCCTTTTCATTTCAAATGCTTTTTAACAGACACCATCTACCATAACTTATATGTGGCCACTCATTTTCAACCACAACCCAAGACGCAGACGAATAAAACTATCACATACATACAGGGAAATCTATTCAATTGCCAGAAATGCATTCATTTATGCTTTTTCCCTTTAACATCCCATTGGGTCAATCAATACGAATGAATGTTAATCATGTGCCTCCATATCAAACCCACAGTGCTTCATTTAAAGGTTTCAAAGTTTCCAAAGTCACCAAATATGTCTGAATTTGCACCAAAATTCAACAAAATTAACCACTTTTGATTAAATTGAGACTGTAAAATGTGTTAAAGAAGAAAATTTGATGGGAGCAGATGGCAATGGCTTTTGGATATTTATATATATATATATATATATATATATATATATATATATATATATATCATTTTATAATACTCAACGAAGGCTGATGTAATACTTAATCAAAGGCCAGATGTTATTGAATTCCATATATTTGAGCATTTTTGCTTAGATTTCAAGCAATGTAAATAGGAATTGGTATAAAGTTAAATGAAATATTTGTGTCTGTTTTATAGATTTTACAGACCCCCCCAACACACACACACACACACACACACACACACACACACATACACACACACACACACTCACTTCAAAGCTTACTATGAACCAACGAAATCTGCTAAATGTACCTTTGCCACAGCAGCACAACAACATGCACACACTCCCCTCCCTGCTCACCAGTGTAGTCTTCACGGCAGATACATGTGTACCCTCCTTCTCTGCGGACACACACCCCTCCGTTCAGACAGGGGTTGGAGTAACACAGGTTGATCTCCGTCTCACAGTAGTCGCCAGTGAAGCCCACTGGGCAGCGGCAGCGTAGGCCCGCGATGGGGTGGATGGGCCGGAAAAGGATGGAGGGCGATGAGATGAAGGGGGCAGAGCTGTTGAAGCGCAGCACAGAGATGCACTTCATGTAGTTCTGACACGGCTCGCGCAGACAGACATTGTCATCAAACGGGAGGACCTGTAGCGATGGGAGGGGAAAGAAAAGATATCGCTAAGTCACTGTGAGTGCTCCCTATCAGAGTGGTCAGTTATTATCCTCTAAACGGTGTCCTGATTCTGATAAGTTTACTGTCTTTCATTACTCGGCATCTCAGACGACTTTCATCTCTTTCAACATTCTTTCTGAAGAGCTGAAATGTTCAATAGGCTTTTTTCATGGTACTGTAGACACTGTCTGTCTCCAGCGGGAGAAACACTACTGTACTATTCATACATTCAAACTTTTTTTGGCGTTTGCACCAGGCGAGCAATTTTTATTGGACTGAACAGGCCTCATTCTCAGTCCAGTATCCACATGGATGTATTATAAGAGCTGGATACCGGACTGAAAATGGTGCCCATTCTGTACTATAGGAACTGCTCACCTGGCACATACGCCAAAAAAAGTTTCTAGCTTCCGGGTTTGCTTCTGCGTTGTGCAGCCCACTGAATATGCACAGTAGTGTTTCCCCCACTGGCCCTGCCCGCGAGTTCCCGCTCTGCCCATAGACTTTACATTGTGATGACTTCACAGATTTTTAAATCGCTTTTCTCGGCTTGAGGAAAGTTTTACAAACATAAAACCTCCATGGATCAAAAGTTCATAATAGAAAGAGTCATAATTGACGTTGTTTGCATTCGAGGTGTCCTGTCAACAGTTTTACAGGCGTCTCTTTTACAGTGGTGGTCTATGGGGAAAAATCCTTTTTGGGCCGCAGGGGGATTTTTCGCTGCAATACCGCGAGCGGCCACTGGGAAAAATTGTCTACAAGGCTGAGCGGCCGCGCCCAATGCAGCTCTTATAATACATCCATGGGTATCCAGCTCTTATAATACACCGGATGTACCCGATCTGCTCGGGGTCCTAGATGTGCTCTGTTGAGTAATGATGATGCACTTCCTTGAGGTCTTCATTTGTTAGCTAACGTTAGCGATGAATGCAAAGATAAAAGTCTATGCACTATTGTTAACTTTTTTTATTTTCATTAGGGAGATTTCATATCTGTAAAGCTAAATTTCTTCATTCAACCCCATATTTTAAGTTGTTTCTAATTGAAATTGAATGTTATTTTGAGTCTCTTAAATGTGTAACAAATAAGAAATGCATGTCAGTAGTTAAAATTTATTCAGAAATGTTTGTCTGAAGAAGTTTGTCACCAAAATTAATCTTTTTTTTTCATTTTTTATTATTTTATTCTATCATTCTCTGATGTAACTATCATTATTGGTATTGCGTTTGTTCTTTTGTTAAATTAACTGGTATGACTGATTGCTAACGTTAGCTAACGTTCACTAGCTAACCAATTTATTTTAAAAGAACATTGTCCTTTACAAAACCAGTTGTTCAACAATTTCAAATAACGTTCCAGCGCTTAAATTACATAAACTGTGTGCCATGAGTTCTGCTTGTTTGTTTGGAATCAGTGCTTGTCTTGCTATGGAGAATCTTGCTATGACCACCTTGTTAGTTTTTTGTTGTAATTCATAATATTTGCTGATAGTGAGTCATTCTTGAAAAAACACTTCTTCCTGCATTCATGTTTTTTTTGCCATGGTTTTGCTTTGTAAAACCATTTATTTTCCAGACAAGGCTATTTATTGTTTCAGTTTGCTGGTAAGGTCACTGGATCAGACGTGTTGGCAAGATTGTGTCTTCCTTGATAATAGAGGGTATAGTTTCAGATTGCATGCGTTTCTGTTGGGAGAAGGTGGAATACATTCAACTTTAAAGTATGTATCTCTTGACACCGCCGTGCTCTCTTTCATCCCCTCATAAATCTTTCCTCCTTTGGTTTTCACTTGTTCTCTTTTTTTGAAAAACATCTCCTTCTCTCATGCATGTTTAGAGATGTTCTGAAGGCGTGTAAGCGTGTATGTAACTAATGTGCATACTGTGTCCAGGTGTGGGTGATTTCATGCATGACAATATATAGTCATAATATGGTCATATCTGTGTATTGTTGCATAAAGCCATATGGCTGCGCTGCCAAAGCATCTGTATTGTATCATTGTATTATTAGCTCACGTGCAATATGCTCAGGTGACTGTCTTGAGATACGTGTGTTTGCATAATCTTTTTCTTCCTATTCTTGCTTCACACGTACTATTACATGTGACCCTGATTTCCAGCTCCTGCATATGTATGCATGACTGTGCGGGTACGTGACTTTTTTCACTGAATTTTCATTTGAAAAATATCATAATTTTGTTCATGTCTGTGTGTACGAACCACATTCACAAAAAAAAATCAGAAAATTTAATACATATTGGTATCCATACATATTGAAGAAGAAGTCTTAAATGTAAAGCACCAACAATAAAATCACAAGATTGGAACTTGCTGTCGCTCCCAAAACAATAAAACTATTTTACTTTACTATAATTTAAAACTGTAACTAACACTAGATAACAACTAATTCTTAAATTAAATACATTTTATGATGCAGTTTAAGAGTTTGAATCAGTCATGTTTGTAAACCATGTAGTAGGCTGACATTTTGAATCATCAAAATTAAGATTTTCCACATATTTATACTTTACATATATATTTATTCTCAAAACTAGATGCATACACGAAATCAATACACACAGTCAACACTTAAAACTTGTGATTCTCATGTTTGTATTCATATTTGTGCAAGTGAACCAACCTCCATCTGCGTCAGTGACGTCAGCCTCGGCCTGTTTAGGTACAGCTGTTCCTCCAGGGCCTCAGAGGGGAAGAAGTGTCCGCCCGGCAAGGCGGCCGAGAAGCTCACATTCAGAATTCCTCCCGGCGCTGTGTCCGGCTGGATGTTGAAGATGAAAACGTCCTCGACAGGCACCGAGAGCACCGCCGACACGCCCTCCAAGAAGTGACCAAGCAGTGGTGACAGGAAGTGCTCCTGGGACATGTTCTGCAGGCGGACGGTGACACTGCTGCCCAGCATGTCCTCGGTGATGATGAGGACACGGAGGACGCACTGAGCTGAGATGCTGTGGACGCCGTCTGAAGAGGAGAAGGAGAGAACAGAGGAAAAAAAGTTTAGAGAGATTAACAGAGAGGAGAGATTGAAGGTGAGGTGAAGGAGCAGGATGTAAGACAGATGAAGAAGGTTGGAGGAGGACAGAGAGTGACATATAGGTGAGAACAGGTGAAGGAGTAAATAGAAAGAGATAGATAAGGGGAGGAGGCGCCAGGGATAAGGTTCAGGCACAGGAGGGATAAACAGCAAAGAGCAGGAAGAAGAAGGTAAAGAGTCAGAGATAGATGAATGAAATCTCACATGTTGTACACATTCACATCTACACACAGGTTTTAACAAATATAAAAGAAATCTAGCTACTGAATCCAGGATTATTGTTGAAACTGCTTTGTGTTCGACAAAGACCATGAGATTTGTAAAGGCAGCCTTTAAGTCTAAAAAGAAATGATTATGTTTCTGAAGTGAACAAACTCAGACTGCAGGCTATTAACCTCCACAGAACAGCAGCAGACACACTCACACACACAGCCTGTTTTCAATCAAACGTGTAGATATAACTGTCAAAAGTAATGTACTATAACATCGTGTATATGACATTGTTTTATTTGAATTGAGTGAAATAGGAAGAGAAGCATTTGATCGAAACTGTCAGTAGTTCGATGTTTAAACAATGTCTGTAAAAATCTGTAAGATTTTATCTGCTGTTAATTTAATTTTCTGTTAAAGATTCTGTTGTTCAAGCAGAACCATACAAGATGCGTTATCTGCCTATACACATGACATGATTTGAGTTCAGTACATAAATGTAACTGTTGGCAAGCAGCTTAAAATGACATCCAAGTTGTTATATTGCTACTTGAGGTGGATGACTGCTATAACTGTCAAATTATTTATGTCACGGCCAACCCGAGTTTCCTACAAAGTACTTTGATATATTATGAATTTGCTTTGCTAAATAAGTTTTAGCAGGAAACAAAATTACCTCCTGGATTACTTTCACAGGGAGCAGGTCGAGGTGGATGTTCGGGTGTACAAGCAGTGTAAAGGATGTAAATATTAGTGACCGGCCTGCGTTACTTGTGTGGTTAGTTTTAGGCTGTTAAAACACTTGGTTAAAAATCCCCTACAGCCATGTTGTAAGATATATAAAAATGCTATGTGTATAATATCTTTTTTCCTAAAAAAAAAAGAACAAGTACCTCATTAAAGCCCAGTTTCATACTGAACCACTATTGGCTCCTGGACTAGTTGTGATGTCACAAATCATGCTCACAGGCCCACCCCTTAAAATCTGATTTTCAATGACATGCATGCATCATTCTGCACAATGAAGCTCAAACATTCAACTGAAGGAACAAGCAGCAAAACACATGTTTGAATGGAGGGAGACTTTAAGGTTAGAGGAAGATGTTGGTTTTGGTTAAATAGTGAAAAAGTCACATTTAATGTTTTCAGTATTTGACCACAATCTTCCACACCTTAACCAAACTCACTGACAATGTACCTGCAGTATATTGCACGTACATTCATTATATACATGTTCTCATTTATGTACATCATTTATACATGAACCAATTTTTTAGGTGATGAGGTGGTGTGATCACGTGTTTTGACATTTTGATCATTTTACAAAATATTTGAGCCATGAAAGTAAGCTAAGAGCTGCCTGATGAGTATGGCTACACTCTCTCTCTCTCTCTCTCACACACACACACACACAGAGGTGTGGCTTCAAGCCTTGTACATGAGATTGAACAAGACAGAAAGAGAGGGATGAAGATGGAGTGATCTTGTGTAGAAAACAACATTCTCATCTCCCCCCCTGTCTCCACACATTCAGCGTTGGTTACAAATTCAACACAGCGCTCCTTCTCTCTGAAACCCGCTGCTGCAAAATGAGTTCATATGAATCACAGCAGGTCACAACCCTCACAAACAGAACAATAACTGCTTCAACAACAGACACAAGACACGTTTCATCTACGCTGGAAAAAGACATAGTCCAGCGTTGGGCTGTATCGTATATTGTAAAGCTATTTGGTGCAACAAGCTGGCTACTAAGCTACACACGAATACTAATGCACATGACCGCGCTGACATGAGGAGGCAATTTTCTCAGGCATTGTGGAGGTGAAACCGGGCGGACGATGAGACAGACAGAGAAAAGGAGACAGACTATAAAATACATTAAATGCTGGGGTCTTGATGCAAAAAGAGCACAGCAGGAGAAAGGATGAACAAGAGGAAAAAAGAAAAAGACAGGAGAGAAAGAGAGGAGCATGGCAGCAATGGATAGAAGGTGAAGGGTGGTGGTGGAGACAGAGGGAGGATGTTGACACAAGGAGGAACAGTGAGGCGATGGAGGGTGAAGGAGGTTTATTAAAAACTGGAGAAACCAAAGGACGTGATGGAGGAGAACAACAGAGAAGAAACTAGAAAGAGAGCGAGGGCTTTTAATCAGGGATGAATAAAAAAAGATGGAAAAAAAGAACTACAAATGTAACTGATTGATTATTGATATAAGCTTTCTTTTTCTTTGGAAATATTGGAGTAAAAATAAGAGAGTTATTGAATTAATTAAATAGTGGATGTTGTGACTGAAATTAAATGAGTTTAACCAAAGTACATTTAAAGAATGAATTGATATCTTTCATTTACAATTTGTTAACTGTTTGCTGTTGGCTTACAGTGTTGCCCAAAGAAAAAGAGGGAGGAGGAGAGGAAGGATGAGAGGAAGGAAGGAAGGAAGCGAAAAGGCATAATAGAAAAAGATAAAAATGTCAGAATAAGATAAAGAGCAAGATGTAGACAGGAAGAACGAAAAAAATCTGATTGAAAAGCTGAATAAAAGAAAGCAACAGAAGGAGAGAGAGATAGAGAGAAAAGAGAAAGCGAGATGTATGGAGAGATGGGGGTTGGGTCCAGTGGCAGCTGGTTTGATTACCGGATTATGAGGAGCTCACTCCCCACTGACCTCTAACACACACACACACACACACACACACACACACTAAAATCTAGAGCCCTTCGTAATAAATGAAGAGCCAGATGGAGGAGTGGCATTATGAAGGGAACAAGAGAAGAAAAACCCACAGAAAACCATCAGGAAATATTCCAATTGTACTGAAAAAATAGCACATATATATGTATATATATATATATATATATATATAGGTAATTAAATGTCAACCCGTCTTCTGGGGCTAAAAGCCAGCTTTATTATCAGCCCTCTGGATCACGATGCAGACTCAGGACTAATTGATGCTGATCTCCTATTGTCATTGAAATGAGACAGGGATCTATGAAAAGACCCCGGATAATCTGCTAGAATAGGACTCAATCTCATACAACATACACATACTCACAAATGCACATATTAACACTAATTCTCTATAGATACAAAAATACACTTGTGAGGACCATTATTGACATAATGCCTTCCCTGACCCCTTACTCTCACAACCAGCCCTCACCCTTTTAACTTAAAACTGATGGTTACATTAAAGTAACAGGCATTTTGGGAAATACTCTTATTCACTTTCTTGCTGAGAGTTAGATGAGATGCTGCCGCTCTCATATCTGAGGGATAAATGTGTAGCTACAGCCAGAAGGTGATTATTTTAGTTTAATTTAGCATAAAGACTGAAAGCAGATGGAAACAGCTAGCCTGGCTCTTTTCAAAGTTGAAGAAAAAAATATCTATTAGCACTTCTAAAGCTCAGTAAATAAGATGTTCTATATCATTTCTTTAATACGTACAAATAGATCAACAAAAGATAGACGTACAAAAGGACATGCACACACACACACACACACACACACACATACACACACAGAAAGAAGAGAGAGAGAGAGAGAGAGAGAGAGAGAGAGAGAGAGAGAGAGAGAGAGAGAGAGAGAGAGAGAGAGAGAGAGAGAGAGAGAGGAGCACATAATACTTTTTGTACATAAGCATTTATCATTTTAGCCCATGAGTAAGCTTTGGGATATAACTTCAGCATGTGACAGATGACACACAGGTGCCTTATAAACAACACCTGTTGTTTTTGGAATGTACTGTACCCGCCCACACACACACACACACACACACACACACACACACACACACACACACACACACACACACACACACACACACACACACACACACACACACACAGAGCGAGAGATAGAGAGAGACGGAGAGACACACACTGGCATAACAAATCCTATTCAGGAAGTTGGATTACATACAAATTTTAATAAAGTGAGATTTAAATTATGCAAGACTTTTGACACTTTGTTTTTTTTTCTTGTTCCTTAGCTCTTGAATTTAATTTGTATTGGCAGATAAACAATGAATTTGTACCCCTAAGGCTTGTTTTATTTTAAAAGGATGACAAACCATTTACGCCTCGCTTTATTACAATTGCTTGGCGGCAGGAGAAGATGGAGCTGTTTTTCTCCTCTCTGTCTGCAACCAGTCCATCTGCACCAAGATTGTTTTATTATTTTGTTGATACACTGTTTTGTGTCCAGTAGGCATGTTGGCCCTCTGCAGACTGTGTGCTCGACTGTTTTCTGATAGATTTTTTTTTTTTTTTTTTTAAATGCTACATTTCCTTCTGCCAGGCACACTGAAAATTCTCCCTCTGAGTCACAGGCTCCCAGGAATCCTCTTACTGTGGCCCATGGGGGACAACTGTGGCATTCAAACAAGAATATTTGACAACTCAACAAACATGTAACAGGCTGATATGAAAAAAATGGTACTCTGAAGTGTCAGTGCTGGTTTGTCCTAATGGTTTTTAACTTCACTGTGATTTTTATCAGCCTTCAGAGGTGTTTTTGCCCCAGGCAGCCATTAAATTCTGACAGTAAACCTGGCACACACACATAAATAAACATGTAAAGTGAAATATCTCCATTTGGCTGTCCTTTGTGACTGCAGGCCAGCATCGACACATCCATCCACATACGAAGCCATTTGGAGACTTGAAATAGAAAAGCAACAAGTCAAGCTAGGATGGTCATTTAAGCAATTAATACCACCAAACTCTTCCCACTGGTCAGTCACTAATCCACCTCCTGACAAACCAATTATAGTTCTGCTGAAAAGTCATAACCAACATGTCTGCAGAAATATAAAAGCCATTTCCCAACATTTATGCAACTCAAGTTAAGGTAGAATTTTACTCTTTTTGTCAGTAAGTAGCCAACTGAGGATTGATAGTACAGCGTGAAAACCGCACCAAAACTCTGACAGCAATGGGTATGTCCAATTATAATGTTTCCTGCTGTGTTAAAAGATACATGACGCTCAATAAGATAAAGCTGCTAAAAAGTTAATAAGTGTTAGAAAATGTATGACGGTTTTGACTTTAAAGGACAATTTCAATGAACAACAGATATGTATGGGAAAATCATTTTGAAATTTAACCTTTACTGTTGTTTTTTTTGTATCATCTTCCTCTGCTGATGAAAAACATCTATCCAATTGACTTTCACCTAAAGAACTGTCATTTCCAACAAAAAGCCAGACAACAGTATCAGCTAAATAAATGTATTCAGCCCATTTAACAGACATGCAACTGCTTCTTCCACCTTTAAAAAATATATATGAATGATCATGGAAATGTGGCCCTCAGATAACATTTTAAAGAAATGGTCTGACATCGCTCATATATCCCTGTGTTTCACAGAAAATAATTCAAATGATTTATTAATGGAAGAAATGATTAAATATGATGAATTTCATACCATGACTAGGCTACTTCAGAGCCAATTGATATCTAATCTGAAGATATTTATCCAAAAATGTTAACATTTCATAAATAAGGTTTAATTCTATAGAAAGGACCGATACAAACTGTACTACTGAAGCTCATCAAACAGAGAGGATCTAGCATGTTACAGTGTTATTTTATGAAGGACATAAGTCACTTGCTATCCTTCAAATGCCTTTAAGGGACTCTGAGGTGTCAATCATTTTGTCAGATAAAATATCACATCTTTATGTGTCATCGTGGATGGAAAACCTTCACATCCAGTAGTATAAGTCCGATGTCAGTGGAGTATAAAAGATTGGAGGAAATGTGAATCACTTTTGCGTCCTGATGAGAAACAAGTAAAAGTAATCTTGTCCGTAACCTTCGATTAAGCCAGGAAGTCATAACTAATGCATCGCCCTTTCTCCTTGCTACTCTGCTTTAGTGTGCATGGAAACAATAAAACATTAATATCCTCCAAACTCAAAACCCTACAAATGGAAGGTTATTTTGGCATCTTTAGCAACATGGGAAAACAAAGCATTTAGTAAATAACAACTCGGAGACGCTTTTGCAAGCTTTCACGGCTCCTGTGGGCTTCATGCCAACATTTTCCCCTTTGTGTGTCCACACTTCAAAGAGGGAGGAGAGGCTTGGGGGTAGATGTGCATAAAGCCTCTAAGAATAAACACACTGATCTGGAATCATCAGCGAGGTCCAACGGATGCCTTAACACTAATACGCCATGAGAGAGAGGCTGGCCTCCGATCAGTGCTCCGGCTCTAAGATGCTTTGTGGGTATACAGTCCCCGACGTTTCAAAGGGTTGCAGGAGTTCAGTGCTATCTCTCTGCGGCAGGTAGCCTGACTAATAGCACACTCAAAGCTACTTGAATGTCAGAGCATCCCAAGCTCGCTTCCTGGAAATCCAGACGGAAATAGTCTGCAAAGTAGCGTACAATAGAAGCCCACAGCTGGAGCTGAAAACAGCTCCAGAAATGTTTTTAAAAGCTGCAGTGCAGGGCAGGAGGATGGGTCACAAGGCAGAGACCTGACATTTTCCGTTAAGGAAGAAAGCAAGAATGTCACTGTGCAAAGCAAACAAATATTTGGAGATACTGCAGTGGTTTAAAGTCTGTGGTTTAAAAATAATATAAGAAAAAAGTTCACTTGTAGTGTCAGAGAGATCAGAGATGCTTTGAATTTAAAGGGGAACTGGTTTAAAAAATACACTCCTGTGGTTTCCTGAGTAAATTTTAAGGGAAGCTGCTGAATGTCCTTCTCAGGAACATATCAGCTATGCAAATGGGTATTACTGGGCAGACAAGCTGTGTCCTGATTTAGAGGTTTTGAATATATAGTGTGTTCACACTGTGTTCACAAGTGTTGATGTAACCTATTTCCCTACAGGAAGTAAGCAATCAGAAGAGCTGCTTATAGCTGGTGAAAATTACAACAACCTGCAGATGTTGGTCCATATTGCACTTTGATTGAAGTCCATATGCGCACATAGTATTGTATCATTTCCTGGCACAAAAACGTGTTACAAAGTACATTTGTTTACTTGCTGCTGCAAAAACAGCATACTGTGACAATTAGTGTGTAGTACATACTAGGGATATTCGGAGGGCCCAATATTTGTCCTTGTTGAAGCAGCAAAATTATTTGTATTTGTATTTGAATAAAAGTGGAAAGAGGCTTAAAAATCCTGTTTTTGTTTTTATTACGCTTTTAATTATAGAAAATTAAAGTGTTACAATAAGTGTTCATGAATAAACTACCTTACAAAGGAGGTCCTCACACCGGGTCTTGAACTGGAGTCTCCCAGATCATAGACGACTGCGCTGACTACTGAACTAAAACTTTATTCATTACCTCATTACAGACAGAGCTCTACCTATTTATACACCCATAACACAGAGACAGCACAGCGTGTAATGAGAAGGGAAGAACTTCAAAGGTGATTATTGCTTTGCACTTTTCATTTATTGCCTATATTTTACAACCTAACTTTGTGGAAAGGAGAAAGAGAACAACAGGTTATGGAGAGTCTCTTGGGAGCACTTGTCAGTACTGTGTGTCAGTAGCTCAGCTGTATCTCTGGGGAACACCCACAACTCCAGGAGTGATGTCCAAATTAGGAAATGTGCGTCATGTAGCAGGTGGATGTGACTCCCCTCGTTGAGACCTGCTGGTAGACGTAACAGCGGAGCAGAGGAGAGACACTGAGATAGAGATGTAACCAACCTGCGCGCTGGTATTTGACATGGGGTTTTTTTTCCTTCCCAAAAACAAATGATTTTTAAAATATCTGTATGAAACAAATATTCGTAAAAAACCCACTATTTGTGCTTTGCTGAATAACGTATTTGTATTCGGGCACCCTAGTACATACTGTAATGTATACTTGTATTTAATATGGAAAGAAGACAATTACAACATCTGTGTAAAGTCATCAAAACAGTCTATTATATCACCCGTTTCAGATGCAGACTTAGATACAGCTATCTGAAAGTGTCACTGAGATACGCTTCATTTATTCAGCAGACTTCAGACTCGAAGCCTCAGCGAAGGTGCTGCTTGCTGTAAAACTAAAAGCGAGCTGTTTTTATCTTTAATCAGTGCATTTAGCTCCAGCATTCAAATGGATCCTGTATTCAAATTCCTCCCACTGTTACTGTGGGAGGACAACCTTGAATATCTCTTTAGTCAGTTTTGCATGAATTAATCGAAGTTCATATCTTGCCAATAGACACTGATTTATATTTTGTTTTGAATGGGGTTCAGGGCAGATGCATTCTCAGAAAATATCCTTTGTTTTCATTTATTATTCATCAGAGCTCTGTATAGGTCAGAGCGCTGACAGGGTTAATGGTTCAAATCCCTATCCATGGTTGAGTCATTCAGACACGGCATTGACACTGCAAATGTCTGCTCTCTTGGTAATGTCAGGGGTTGGGATTAAAGGAAAAAGCCCAAAAGGGGAGATCTATTACAACAAAAACCCAAAAAACAGTAAAATTGGATTTACACTGAACAAAAGCCGTATGCTGCTGCTCTGAAAAACACTAAACTCTGTCATGGTGCCTTCAGCCCATTAGTTCACAGTCCATGTACCCACAATCACATGGGTTTAAATCCCATTTCACACTGTGTTGTCACATGCCTTTGTTTGGCCTTTTCCTGTCTCTCCTCTCTGTTCACTGTCCCCGAAAAGCCTTCAAATACATGAGCAGGTTGACTTTTCAAAATGCTGTGTAACACAAAGTGCGACGAATTTAAGTTTTATGTTTTCAGCTGTGAAAGTTGCCCTCAGGTCAGGAAAATAAATAGCTACAGTAGCCGCTGAACAAACTCTTTGCCCTTTTTGAACACACACAAATCGTTTGAAGTTGTTAACGGAGCACACAAAGAACCGTCTGACAGTCACCTAAAAATAATGGCTGCAACTCCCTGAGAGAGAGCGAAACTCCGAACAGCCAAAGTGGCACTTACATAGAAATAATTACAAATACGTGAATAAGTGTATGGCTGCAGAGAAAGCAGGAACAAGAGGGAGAGGCGGGCCATACATTAATGCCTGTAAAATAACACAAGCGTTAAAAATATTGTCTACGCATCATTACAAATCACACACACACACACACACACACACACACACACACACACATATAGAGCCCAGGCGCTGGCTTGACAGCTGATTTCTGCTCTGTTTGTTTTTTAAAGCCTTTCTACCCCTGAGGTCTGAGCACTCATTATACTCAGTGCAAAGTAGAACAGAGTAAAAAAAAAAAGCACACACACACACACACACACACACTCAAACAGCCGCAGCAACATAATGGTTTAAACCGCCCTTTAACAACAGAAGCCCTAATCCTTTACATTAAACCAGATACACTTAACTTGCGCACAATAAGCCCTCTCAAATGTAAAGACTCTCACTTTTAGCCCATATCACATTTATACACACCCTGTGTCTATTGTACTTATGAGCAAATCCGCAGTGTAACACAAATCCACACTCTGACCTCTCTGACATGCAGACGTGACATCAGTTAGCAGCTGTTTGTAGCTGCCATCCTCCTCCATCCTGCATCTATCTTCTGTATGTACTGCGGTTGCCGCTGCTAGTCATTTCTCTCAAATTTACAACCACAGAGACATTAAGTTTGTGGGGGAATAAAGCAGAACCAGGCTTTTGCTTCTTTATATCCGCAGGCGCTGTAAACAAGACTTCACCTTATCTGCAGTCAGACATTGTTGCTTTTGTGTTAAATAATTTGGTATTTTTGAAGCATAACAATACAGGCTCAACACTCTCTCCTGTAAATCATTGCAGCCATTCCAGCACCTGAGGCTGGGTGTGTCTGTAGCAGATTTCATTGCTCCTATTACTGCAAGGGCCTTCAGTCACCTCAAAAGATCCCAAATTTTAATTTTCCAAACAATTGCTCCTGTGGGACAGTGTAATAGTGCAGGAGTAATAGTCCACTCAGTGAGGTCCATGTTGAAAAAAATGAGTCCTGTGATGTCTACTCATGTATGCAAATCACATGGTGCTTGTTGCTGCCTGTGTCATTGTAAGACGTGTTTCTTCGGTTATTTTCTAGATTTTGTGGATTTTCAAATGAAATAACGAAAAGAGACATTAGAATATAAGATAGATGGAAAAAGGGTCCTGGGTGTGGCCACACAACCAGTTCACACACTGGTACATCGGATAATCAACCCTTAAATTCTAACTCATACCCTTATCACTAGTAGATCATGATGGCTGCCCATTGATGTATTAAGGAGAACCAGACACCGTGTTCAAAATGGTGTCCTGTTCAGTCCTTTGAAAGTTGCTAGCTGGGTGTGTATTCTGAAACGGGCTTCCTCATGCTTCCAGTTTAATGATACAGCTCTTCCAGACTTTCCTCCTTTTATTGGTCAAAATTGATCAAATTGTAAGTACACAAAGAGTGATTTCAGGGAGGTTTGTGACACTCAGAAAAAAAGATTCACCATTGTACAGCTGCTCCTTTTCTATTATATTATTGCAAATGAAACGGAAAATGCTGCTGGAAGTTGCAATATGTGGCCACTACGCCAAACTCGTCTTACAGCCTGTCCCTATTCCAGGTGGCTTGGGGCCGCCATATTCCAACACTGAATATTGAATCAGAGATCAAAAGCAGACAAGTGTAGGAATGTTGTCACAGCAAAAATCTCAGGCTTCAATTTTCTCCTCATAAGTTTTCAACAGCTTCCACGTCATGTAAGAGGTGTTTTTATTACGTTACACACATCTGACGTCAATGTAAAATCCCCTGAACTGCTGACAAGTTCACCTTCCTGCTAGTCTTTTAGCCTTACAGAGACCGATGATGCATTCAAACGCTCCTCATCAACCCAAAGTCACAAACTTGCAAGTTTACCACCAAGAAGCGTAACTACTATTGAGACTTATCTATGCCACTTAGCTACCCAGGTTTACGGTACTAGTTGTGATGTATTATATAACTTCAACACATATGAACAACTAGCAAACAGTGGAGCAGATTAATCTCTCCAACATACTGTGATGAACATCGTGTCCCAGAGGAATGCTAACAAGAACAAACAGTGACGTTTATTTTAAACCTTTCTGTGTCTTTTTTCAAGTTTCTTCATTCATTTACCAGTAACTGATGACAACCTGAGCTCACCTTGTAAAATTAACATAGTCATGTGATATTTCCCAACTTTACAAGTTGGCAAGGATTGGCTGACTGATAAATTCAAGAGCTGACCAAAGCATAAAGTATTATGGGCTCCTGAAAGCTCCACTGATTTTTACACGTCATATAAATCCTTCTATAGCTAAACAGCTAATCTCGCTACTTTTTAGCATTGCAAAGCGTTACGGCTTTAAAAGCAATCCAGACTTTAACAGACTCATCAAATCCAGCCCAGTGTCTAACACAGAGGCCAGATTGCTGTCAAACTTCTCTCTCTGTGCAATGATCTTGTTTGTTGACAGTAATCATGTTAATGTCGTAAAGCTAATGTAGTAATGATTTACTGATGATACAATGCTAAACATAGCATGGAAGTTCCAGTCTGTGGATGATGTTTCCTCATTTTCCCTGCATTGTGCTTCTTACTCCTCTCTGGTGGCTGATTTGGACTGAACCCATTTTCATTTAGCCACAAACCAACACAAACAACTTATTAAAATGCTATTCATGAACGCTTATGTCCATTTGCCAGTCACCATTTGGCCCTTAGATGTCTGAAAGGATTGAAAATCTAACCTTTGGGTAAGTTGGCGTTTGTGATGCACTAGTGTTTGTAATGTGCTCTATAACTCTTTTTTTTCTTTGAATTAGTATAAAGCAATTGTTACAAGCATGATAAAATATAAACTTTATTTGCAGAGAAGGTTGATGGTCATTATTCAAGATTTAAAAAACCCAAAAGGATCAAGACTTCAGTTTCAGTAATAAGTGAATAGCGTCCTGGTGGGCTCCAATCGTTGTTCAGATGCCTTATTGCATAATAGTGTGTCCCAGCTGCCATTTTTCTACTCATTTGGCAGCATAATCTATCTTTTGCTTTATTTTTGGTATTTGAATACTCATCCAGCCGTGTGTGTTTGTTTCAGACCGCTAATGGGAAGGGAAATGCAGTGGATGAATGTCAGCCTTCCTAATTAAAGAAACAGACAAAGCATAAAAACATCCAGCAAGGTGCTGGAGCGTAGCACAGGCACAGGATTCATACATTTCCTTCACTTTGTGACATTTAATAAATCATCTTTTCTTTATCACAAATACTAATTATACAACTATGCAGCAAATCTTAAAGGCACAGTTTGTAATAAAACTTTCTGCCACCAAGAGTTTGAATATTTTCTCTGTAATGTATTATGCAGGCTGAATATGTTATCAGAGCTTATAACACATTCATCCTGCATGTGTTTTTTTAAAACATATGTATGGGTCTGCTTTGAGAGTCCACAGAGAAAAACCGAGGCTGCAAGTGAGCAACAAGCCTAGACCATAAAACCTAGTCAAGTGATAGCAAAACTAATCTTGAGTATTTGCAGAAAGGGATGCTTCACCATCATAAAACTTTTTTTTTACTTTTCTGTTTCTATAATACCTGATCCTCTACATAATCATTATTTCCCCCCAGTGTAATAAGGTAGTATTATTTTTAGGGTTTTAGGGATGAAAAAGAGGAGTGAAAATAGATTTCAGGGCTAGAGACTTCCCAAACTAGCTGCAAATGTCGCAGTGGGGAACATGAATTTGTTATGCTCTCAACTCCCTGAAAACTGATGGTGGCTCACTATGCCTGAATTCTCACCACCACCACCACCATATTCCCCTGTGGAGAATGTTATTTCTTTTTGCCAGCGGTCATTGTCACTGAAACCACACTGTTACCCAAGAGAAGGACTCATATCAAGTGGACTGTATTTGTGAAGGGCAGTTCACAGATGAGAATATGTAAAGCTGTATGAATGCAAACTAAGTTGGCATTTAAAAGAGACCTGAGAGCAAAGCCGACAAATCCTGAATAAGTTAAAGCAGTAAAACAGACATCTTATTAGTACTGTTAATGTGATTCCTCTCTAAAAACATTGTTTTTATCCATTTGCATAAGATAACAAAACCCTTTTACTTAGCCCACTTTCTTTTTAACACAAGCTGTGTATTGTATCAAACACTTAAAGTCCTTCTGCACTCAAAATTCTGATTTTCTTATTGTTACTTACATACATATATATACATAAAAACCTGTTGAGGTCACACGTTTGGTCCCGGCGCCGGGACACTAACTATCCAGCAAAGAAACCTACCATCTGGCTCTCTGTAACCTCTGAGGACAGAGAAAACTGTGTCAAAATCTGTGATCCTTTCTGCTCCGCCTGAACCATTTAACTCCTGATGGGTGGTAGATGCATCAAACCCCATCAGGCCAAAGACATGAAGGCTTCGTCTAATGGATTCTAATGGGCTGATAAAGGTTCCTCTATAGCGTGGCTACTACAGTATATACAGTACATGTAGGTCATCGTGGTTGCTAAGTGAGCTGTAGTAAGTGCTGTGTGCTCATGATGTTGTGGGTTTGAGCCTTGTTTGTACACTTCTTTTATTCCTCAAGATCTGTTTTAATTCAATATGTACGGTAAACAGTTTTTGATGATCAAAGGAATAGTTTGACATTTTTAGAAGTGCACTTCTTTGCTTTCCTGGCAGAGTTAGATGAGAAGATTGATACCACTCTTACATATGCACAGTAAATATTACACTACTGCAAGGAGCCATTTAGCTTAGCTTAGCATAAAGACTGGCCAAGAGCAGACTCCAGGAGGTGAAACCACAACTTATCATTTTTACACACACTTTTATGTACAGACTCAAAAAACGAGATACAACATGTTAATTACTGAGCTTTAAAGGTGAAGCCAGGCTAGAGCTGCTTTCTTCCTATCTTTATTTTTAAGCTACACTATTTCCTGGCTTGCTTTTGTAGAGCGTTTACATGCTGTGTCATCAAAGAAGGAAGTGAATCCATCTCAAACAAACAACTAACATGGCTGTTTTGGGGGTTTTTTTTTTAAGAAATGAGATGTGAATAAGTGTCATCTCATCAGCTCTCTAGAAAAGCAGCAACTTTATCATATTCATTCACATTCTCAGGATGCTGCCAGTGTGTGGGCTTACAATATGATTTGATTACAGTAGTAATAGTAGTCATAATGATAGTAGTAGTGGCGGTATTAGTTGTAATTAATGCACTGTATGATCATCATGATTAACTATCAATACTACAATATAGTAGGCATTTCACTTATGCACAACGATGCATGTTATCAGAACTGAGTAGACAGACAGACAGCAACTTGCAAATAACTGAGAATAAAGAAAAGTCGCAGGGGAAGAAGCAGACAGGCTACGCTGCACACACTCACAGAGCTTTTGAAAGGCCTATTATATAAAACCACTTTGTTTTGGTGGTAAAACGACGCCTGTGGGCCATCGTGGGGATTCAGGGGGCAAACCATGTTCTCATCACAACATGACATTAAAAATGGTTCATGACATTTACTCTCTGTGCTCACTTCTCTCTCCTCTTCCTCTGTCTTTGTTATGAAGTGTATAAGCTGTGCTTGTCTTTGGTGATTGAAGACAATTAATACATGTACTGTGATAGAAGGGCAGGGTAGAAATATGGCATCAACAACAGGAATAAAACATGAGAGTACACACTGTACTTTTGCTTCATTTTACCTCCTTTCTTGTATAAAAAGCACATTATTATCTCACATGAACATTATTCAGATTGTATTTGCTCTTGGGTGTTGACCTTTCTCAGCTGACCCACATGTAAATGCAATAGTTGTCTTACACATGCAGCATCACCCGCAATGCACTGATAGGGAAAGGTCTTTGTTAACATCAGTGCAATGACCTATATGCACTGTAAGCGTATTCATGGTGCACTGACCTGTGTCCAGGCTTACTGTAAGTAACAACACATAGTAAACCAGTGTGTGAGTATACTGGTGGTGAGTCGTCATTCTCAACACCACTCCAATTAACTCAAATCAGTATGGAGGAAAGATTGGTGCCCTGCATGTTCACAAAATGTTGCTTTGGCTCATCAGATCAGTTACATGGATTGGTTAACGGTTGTGCGGACTGCTCACTCTTCTATGTACTAACGCTTGCATTACGTGAGCCTGCGACATGTGACTTTGACAAATGAGTTTACAATTTATACTATTTTTGTTTCAGTATGTACTTTATTTGCTGTTTAACATCTGTGGTTTTACATTTTATTTGTGTTAATTTGTCTTCTTTAAAGTGATCTGTATAAAATCTTTTCATTAAAAGCCCTTAAAAAACATACATATGTAGAGCAGGTCACAGTTGTTATTAATGATGCCTTACTGTATCACAACTCCACTTATTTACAGAGAGTACAGCACTGAAGCACTGGGCAGACCTATAACTCACTTAAATGTCCTCCATGACTATGCACAAATAAACTGGTGGTCTTACATAATGCTATAGCGTCAGTGCATTACTCTAACACTTAATCATGGTAGTTCTTAGTATTCAGTAATAGTACTTCTTCTCCCAACTGGCCAAAAACGTAAATTTATGCAGCTTTAACTAAACACTAACCTAATCAGGGTCAGAAACACTGCTACACAGGTGAGCCATATTGATGAAGACCAATTAGGAGTATTTGTCACGAAAGAGGTCGGGCATTCAGCTCTTGCACCTAAACCAACCGGATTACATTATGTTGGACATCTATATTATACTGGGGATTAACAGATGTCAGTAATTGGCATGAAACCTAATATGACAAAGATTCGTAGCAGCATTTACGATTGTGATTTAGCTGCTGCAAAAGTAAACTCCTTTCTCATGAAGAATATACATCACCCTCTGTACTTTTCTGTGTAACACCAAACAGAAGATTGAGAAAAAAATATCTTGACACCAAATACATTTTTCTTTCAAACTACTTTTATATGCACTGCCAATAGGCTTATTTTTCACAGCAGACATTTTGACTTGTAATAGGAAAAGCACAGGTGTTACTAATGACATTAACGATGGCTCCGTTCTGTTCAAGTGTCCCAGTGAGCCATGACAGTGTGACAGTGAGCCAGCATGCACAATACAAGGGCCCTGAAACCGAAGCAGCTAAATGGAATTAGCCATCAAGAATTTTATTGTTATTGTCTGTGAAAAAGGCCAATTGAACAAAGTCTATCTAACATATTAACGCCACAGAGTCTTTGCCTCGACCTTCATTTACCGAGGGAAGTCCAGTTAGGCACGTGTTTTCTCTTCCAGCAAAGCGCTGCTCTACATTCAAACTGTTACACACACTCACGACTGGGACTTGGCCAGTACAACCACAGTTCTCTGCTCTCGGCCACTGGAACAGTTGGGGGGGTTGCTTTGCTCAAGGGCACCTTGAGCTGTTTGGGGTGCCAAGCTAAAATTATTTTTTTCCCATTACTTCCCTCAACCGGCTGACCCTTAAGCCAGTTTCATGTGTGTAAAAGTGCGGGTGCTTAAACGGCTGGCAACACAAGCACAGCTACAGCGTTTAATCTCAATGTACCATAAAAATGGGAATTATGCTGAGAATCAGTAGTCTGAAACTGTCACAGAGAGAATAGGAGAGAAAGAATAGATACAGACTGTGAGAGAGGGTAGGAGGATGGGAAATGAGAGACAAAGAAAGTGAGGGAAGAATGCAGGAAAGTGTGAGGAAGTAAGAAAATAAGACAAGCAGGGAAAGAGAGGAGCGTAGTCCCAGCACTCTCTGGCATGCACAGATATTATTCATTGAAGAGACATGAATACACTCTCAAGTGCAATGCTTTGAGCCACCTGAGAGTACACACACACACACACACACACACTTACGAACACACACATACACATGTGCGAACACAAACCACACACAAGCACATACACACAGAGAAAAAAAAAAATCCCTTTCCTACAAGAAAACATTGTTCGAACACGCACGCACCAAATGATACCACCCCTGCAAGTACACATTTACACACGCACAAGCACACAACATCAGGCACGCACATGCCTGCAGAAGCACACACACACAAATACACAACACATTCAGGCACTTGACATTTAGACACACAAGGAGAGAAAATAAGGAGAGAAGACAGCAGAAAAGAGAAGAGGAGGAAGGAGGAGCAGAGTTGAAAAGAATATGCCATGGAAGAGAAACAGCCCATGAGAGTTATAGGAGGATTACGGGGAGGTGTTGAGGGAAAGAGGAGAGTCAGAGGAGAGAAGGATGGATTGCTAATTATGGAAGAAGGGACGGGGTGGGAGGAGAGAGAGGTAAAAAAGGGGGAAGAAGAAGTGACATAGCAGGTGAGTAGAAAAATAATATACAAAGTAGGAAACAAGGGGTTGAATATAGAGGAGATGGTTAGTAGGAGAAGAGAGTAGAAAGGGCAAAAGGAAAAGAAAAAAAAGAGAGAAATGCAAGCAAGAAAACTGACTGAGAAGAATTCATTCATCTATCCATCCGAGGATGGGCAGAATAAAGGAGAAGAAGAAAGTGATGTGTAGAGGAGGGACGGGTAGTCACAGATAACACACAGCAAACAATGGAAGTGACAGCTTTGCTCCGAGCATGACTCTGGCTGACTGTTGTTTCATTATAATCTCATAACTGTCAAATCCTGGAGCGATGGAGAGAGAGGGAGAGAGAGAGAGAGAGAGTAAAATACTTTCGCAGCGAGGGAGAAACAGCAAGAAAATTAGAAATTAATCCACACGTTTGGCTCAGCCGAGCTAAATACTCGACAGAAGAGGCAGATGGAGACAAAGGTTGGCAAACGCGTACATACAAACACTGTTCATTGTTCACTCGCTCATTCCGGTTTAGTCACACATTCACTCTCTCCCTGCTCCACTTAAAAGAAATACACATTTGCTCACTTTGTTCACTTGAATAATTGTTCATTCAGTCACTCATTTACTCATTTACTCACTCTACTGGTCATGTAATCACTCACATCTTCGTTGACTCTCTAATGTTAATACTTGCTCATTTACTCACTCACTAATTCATTCAGTCACTCATTCACTCTTTGACTCTTAAACTCACTCTTTCATTCATTCTCTTACACACTTCACAATCACTTGCAAAACCCACTCACTCACTCATTCTTTTCTCTTTTATTCTCTCCCTCACTTGTTCACTCTTTCAGACTTTTGATCAATCACTCTTGCACTCACTCCTTCATCATTCACTTACTCATTTGTTCTTTTGCTCACTCATTCACTCTGTCAATCACCTGACCGATCAACCCCCCCATTCACTTTGTCATTCACGAACTAACTTACTTACTCACTTGCCAACTTATTTACTCACCTGTCACTCACTCACTGCCTCCCTCATTTGATCACTCACTTCTTTCTTTGCTCACTTGATGGGTTCCTCACTCATTCACACAGTCCTTTCCTCACTCACATATCCGAAATTACACCAAAATGAATATGTATGAGCCTAGGTCGTCACCAGAGAGGCTGGTATAAAAGCAGTGTAAATAGGGAAGCAGGTCATACACACTCCCAAGCCAGCGCTCTTACATTAAAGCTTTCTGACAGAATACAAACACAGCACTAACCAGGCCTTCAAAACAACAATGCTGCTCTCGTTTTTTATTCTTCCTTATTTGGTTTCTGGGGCTTTGATCACTGACAGCAAAGAGGCCTGTAAAGCTTTTAGGAAGCCTTTATCTTAAAGCAAAAGCCTGGAAATGCAAGCAAATAGATGTTGAATAGATGAGACTGGAAGCAATGGGAAACAACAAGCCTTCCAAAGTTCAAAAACATGCCTACAGGCACGTCTAAAGCTCACAGATTAACACACTTTATCTTGTTTGTTTAGTCCATGCAAATAAAAAGAAATGTAAAAATGACAACTTATCATTTTAGCAGACAAGTTTTAAGTAAACATATGTCACAAAATGTTAAACTCTTCCTTTGCTGTAATAACCGGTGACAGCAGTTGGTCCTGCCAGTTGGAATTGCATGTTTCCAATAGATTTCTTTAATTTTACAAAATCTTAAGTGCAAAGCATTCATCGCTATGGCAACTTGGACTGCACTTAGCCCAGATCACCTGTCAATCAAACCATGTTGGTGGTACTATGATATTGATTGCTGCTCATAACCACAACAACAAAATTGTCATTGCCATGCCTGAAATTTAAATACCTGCTGTACACCAGTTGCTTGCAACAGAATATCTCATAAAGTGGCAACACGCTGACTGATATTAAAACCCGCTAATAATTACTGTCAGTTACCTCACATTGAAGTGCCTTCAAATATGCATTAAATCTATCTCCTGCCACACGTTTTCTTCCCTTTGTTATATTTACTGTCACATTTTCTCACACAAAATCCAAACTAAGCATCACACGTGCTTTTTTTCTCGTCATTCTTTTCTCAGAAATTTCTCACCTCTACCACACTTTGAAACTCCAACTGGCATCAATCTCCTAATTGTTTACCTCACATGCTCTCAAGTAAATCTAACTTGAGTAGCAGCTCTGTCACTGTCTATATTTCTTTCACAAACACATGCACACAATTTCTCCCATGAGCCATCTCCTTAAGAGACTTGGGTACAGATAGCAGATGTCTAAGACACAGGTAACAAATCTCAATTTCTCGCTCTCTCTCCCTCCCACTCATTCAATCAGCTGAATGTGTTTCAAGAAGCATTTTTGTTAGTTTCAATTACTTGTTCCATCAATAACCAAAACAGGAATGCGAATCTTCAGGAAGATTCTCTAACATAATAACCATGTTTTGTCATGCATAACTGTAATTTCTACCCCACTTCAAATTTAAAAGATCAAAGTCACTCCTTCCTGAACACAAGTCAAGAGAAAAAGACGAATGAAAAAGGTAGAAGCAATGCCCAGAGCTCAATTTAATGCAATCCAGCATTACCAACCTCCCCCACCACCCCACTCCACCCCCACCTCTATCCCACACACACAGACCTGTGGAGTCTCAGTCCTTATCGTCACCATATTTGTCACAGTGAATAAAGCTGCAGGGGAATCTAAACCAACTACACACACACACACTCACACACACCCTCCCTCCCATCCTTTCCCTCAAATTTTTCCCTCCATGCTCTCTTACCTGTGACGGTGATCATCATGGGAGCCACCAGTGGCCTGTTGTTATCCAGTTTTCGGCTCAGTCGGATCTCTCCGCTGGTGTGATTCAGGAGCAGCAGGTGAAGGTCATTCCCTCTGTCGATAGTGTAGTACAACCGGTCTGACACATCGGGATCGTGGGCTGGAACTCTCCCAATAACCCCGCTGGGAAAACTGTTGGACCGATTGGATACAAAGTTGTTGAAAATAATCTGGAAGTCCTGCAAAGTGGGACGGTTGTCGTTCTGGTCCACCAATCGGATCCGTACAGTGGCCCGGCTGACTAGAGGTGCTGAGGTGGCTTGGACTACAATGACATACTCATTGCGGGCCTCATAGTCAAGATCAATGAGCGAAGTGAGCTCCCCTGAAAAGATGTCCATCTGGAAGATCTCAGGGATGTTGCCCTCCACGATTTGGTACATAATCTGAGCATTGGCACCCTCATCCGGGTCTGTGGCCGTGATCTGGGCTACCACAGAGCCCACTGCGCTGTTTTCCTTCACTAGAACCTCAAAGTCATCAGCAGGGAAGACAGGGGCATTGTCATTCACGTCGAGAACTGTCACCTGGATGTGGACGGGGGTTCGCTGTGGGGGCACACCACGGTCTACGGCATAGGCGGTGAGCTCATAGAATGGCACGCTCTCACGGTCCAAACGCCGAATAGTTCGGACAATGCCAGATGTGGGCTCAATGGTGAAGTCTCCATCCCCATCCTCACCATTTTGGAAGGTGTACTGAACACGACCATTGGCATGTGCATCACGGTCAGTGGCTGAGATTTGGAGGACACTGGTGAAGGGAGGGGCGTCTTCACTCACTGTTCCCTGGTATCTGGGGCTGAGGAACTGAGGTGCATTGTCGTTCACATCATTGACATTCACCTCAACATATGTAGTATCTGATTTCTGTGGTATGCCGTTGTCTTTAGCTGTTATAGCCAAAGTGTAGGTCATCTGGTCCTCATAGTCAAGCTCTGCCTGGAGTGTTATAGCCCCTGTCGAAGGGTCAATGCGGAATTGTGGGATATTGTCCTCAAGGTAGTATGTGATGCGAGCATTTTCACCAACATCATCATCTGTTGCACTGATGACAACTACGGTGCTCCCAGGTGGCCTGTCCTCGTTCACACTAACAGAGTAGTGAGCGCTCTGGAATACAGGCCGGTGTGTGTTAGCGTCTGTGATGTTGATATGCACCTGACAGGTGTCATGGAGCGTGCGATCAGAGGCAGTGACTGTAAGAACATAACGCCGCTCCTGTTTGTAGTCCAGCGGGAGGGCTAAGGAGAGAAGCCCAGCCCCTCCTGCTGTGCTGATGGCAAAGCGGTTTCTGGTGTTCCCTCCTGTTATCTGATAAGTCACAGCACTGTTGACATCACGGTCCACAGCTGTGACGGTTACCACACTGGTACCTACCACCGCATCTTCATTCAGACGGGCATAGTACTCCTTTTGGAGGAACTCAGGGCGGTTGTCATTAACATCCATCACTGTTATTGTAACACTGGCTGTAGCAGAAAGAGGTGGCATGCCATAATCCCTGGCCTCCACTCCAAAGAAATAGTGCTCTACAGATTCTCTGTCAAGAATGGAGCTGACGGTGACCCAGCCTGTTGCAGAATTGATGACGAATGGTGTGTCAGAGCTGGTGCCAGTTAACCTGTACTCCAGCCGTGCATTGTCAGCAGAATCGGTATCAATGGCCTGGATGTGGAGGATGGAGCTTCCAACTGGGGCGCTCTCAAGCACAGACGCCTGGAATGGTGTGGAGACGAAGATGGGTGGGTTGTCATTGACATCTGTCACCTGTACACTGACGATGCCAGTGTTGTTGGAGAGAGGTGGTCGGCCATTGTCCTGTGCACGAACACGGAGCGTATATTCCCGTTCGGCCTCATAGTCTAGTGGTGCAACCACCTGGATCTCCCCAGTGACACTGTCAATGGAAAACTGTCCACGGCTGTTTCCGCTGATGATATTATAGTGAACAGCAGCATTACTGTCCTTGTCCCGGTCTGTTGCACTTACACGGAGGATTTCTGAATGAGGCCGCACATCTTCCTTCACAGCCACCACATAACGCTTTTCACTGAACTGTGGCACGTTGTCATTTTCATCCAGAACAGTGATGAAAACTTTCACAGTGGCAGAGCGTGGCCCCGGTTCCTTCCCTTGGTCACTGGCCTCTACCTGTAGAGTGTAGTGTTCATTTGTTTCCCGATCCACTGCTCCACGGGTTGTAATGAGGCCAGAGCGTGGGTCGATCTCAAAGGCCGCTCTTGCCATTGCAGCCGTGTCACCGATAAACCGGTAACGGATATTTGCATTGGATGGGGAGTCTAAATCTGTCGCTCTCAGCTGTAAGATGGGATACCCTTCCTCTACGTTCTCCCTGATGGTCTCTCTGTACTCAGTCTGCTCAAATATAGGAGAATGGTCATTCCGGTCTGAAACAGTAATGGCCACCATTGTGGTGCCAGAGAGGCGAGGGGAGCCATGATCAGTCGCCGTAACCCGGAAGTAATGCAGATCCATGTGTTCTCTGTCTAGAATCTGAGTACTGGTGATGAGACCTGTGTCTGGGTGGATGTGGAAATAGTCAGATGATCGACTATTCATCAGTGGAGCCATTGAGTAGCTCACCCTGCCTGCGTCTGCTGCATCTGGGTCTGTGGCAGACATGACAATGACTGAGGTGCCTGGTGGCTGGTTCTCAGCCACTTGGACTTGGTAGTTATACTGGGAGAAATGAGGATGCCTGTTGGCTGCACGTCGAGAGCGGGGCCAAGGCATCAAAACCTTCCTCCCCCTTTCTCCCTGTGAGGTTTCATCATCTCCCACTATTATCAGTCGTTCCAGGCTCCTCTCTCCCCTTGAACTGTGCCTCTCCTCCACCACCTCCCCCTCCACCTCCCTCTCAACCCCCTCTCCTCCCTCGTGGCTTTCATCTTCCTGACTCTCTTTCTTCCATCGTTCGCTATCTGGCTGTGTGATGGTGGTGGTGCTCCTTTCCTGACCCTTCCCTCCCTCTGCCTCTCTCTCCTCTGCCTGGCTTGCCTTTGTTATTCCCTTTTCCCTCTCCCTCTCCTCCTCCTCTTCATTTTCTCCCCCTGGTTCTCTCCCTCCCATCAACCGCGCCTCTCTCTCGCCCTCCCCCACCTGTAATTTTCCTCCCCCAACAGCGGCGGCAACAGCAGCAGAGCCCTCCACGCCGTCTCCCTCCCTCTCTCCATCCCTCTCCCTTTCTCCCTCTGTCCCCATCTGCTGCCTATCTGACTGTCTGACACCTTCGGGCTCTAATGGCACTTGCTTACCAGATTTTAATTGCATATGTGCATGGTCCCCATGTTTGGTGGCTGAACAGTCGGTAGAAACGCTGTCAGCGCACCCTGCATGGACCAACTCTCGCAGTGCGCTCTCCCATAGGTCCTGTTGCTGTGTCTGACCGTGCCACGGCGATTTTTCTATTTCAGATTCATGACTATATCCATCCATCTCCTTGTTTCCCTCTTCCTCCCCGTTGTTGTTATTATTACTGTTGGTGTTAAACTTGCTCCACAAAAACATGAGCCGTGAGTCTGGGGGAGCTGTCCGTCGTGCTGAAATCATGTCCTCCACAGAGGGTAAGTAAAGCGAATGTGGAGAGTCGTCCCGCCATGTGGTCGGGTTAATTTCAGAGAAAAACGAGAAGTGCTTTGCTGTAATGTGATCAGGCTGAGTGAGAAGACGTGGCTTGATTGCTGTTGCAAAGCGAGACGTGGCAGACACAACTCCGGGAGATGTAACGGGAAACTTAGCAGGCATGAAAAAGCCTGAGTCACCGGCAAACTCTGTCTCTGAAGTTGGTTTTACTTTTTCAGCTGATAGACGGAGCGGTTTGGATAGCTTTTCAGTTTCTACATAATCGCCTGTTTGTTTTTGAGTGGGCGCACTGAGCACCGGGCCAGGATATGTTGATGCGATTTCAGGAATGGCGCTTTTGTTGAATACAAAACGTTGGCCGGGCGTCTCGGTGATGTTGCTGAGGATAAATTGGATGGGGGGATTCCTCTGAGCTATGCGTCCCTCGAGAACCATAAACTCTGCTGAATATCCATCCCCCATTTCTACTCTGTCCAAACATCTAAAGCAACCACCGGGAACCTCCCTGCTCTCTCCCCGGGTTTGACTGCTCTGCCCCCCGGTTGCAGGTGTTGATTTCCCCTGCTGAAGCTCATTATCAGCCCTACATAGGAGCTTCAGAATCGGAAAAGCCAAATCATTATCCGGATAATTAGATAAATTAATGTGTTTGTTGCCTTGGTTCACCCCTCCTCCTCTTCCATCATTTCTATCTCTCCTCTCATCCCTCCTCCTCCCCTCATCCATAATTCTGGCGTGGTAATACATTGCTTTCACATCACGGAGAGGGGGTCCACAACAACCTCGGTGCACCCCGGTACCGGGGTTAATCATTGCCGGTAAACTACATCTGTACGCTTCCTTCCCCCCATTCCTCACCCACCTCTCATACTCCCTGCTCCTAATGTACCCAGTCAAACAGCTATCATCACCCCCCTCTCTGTTGCTGCTGGGATCGATAACATTGTGCCTGCCCAAATGAGAACAATTACCAGCCCTCCTGTCCAGGCTGGCTGAGCCCCCATCAACAGCCCAAGCCCTGTTGTTGTTCCTGTAACCTGTATGCAGCTGAATTTCATCTGTGTACTCGCTCTGGGAGGAATTACGAGTTGAAAAATTAAAAATGTAGTCCAATTTTGATGCCCGGATACAATCTGAATTGTTAGTGAGACGGGGATTAAATTCAAAGGTATAGTTTGAAGCCTCAGCATGTGGTGAATTGTATCCAGAAATAGGATAGATGCAACAAGAGGAAACGGTTGGCAAGGGGCCAGGTGAGAGGTTGCTGGCCGGGGAAAGGGCTTGTTTGTTGGAGTTTGACCGGTGGAGACGCCCGGGTGTCTGGGAACAGCTTGTAGCAAAGAGCCTCCTCACCTCATGAGCCCTCTCCCACACCTCTCCCCTTCTCCTCCCTCCACTTCCGGGTGCCCTGAACAGGCCAGAGGCGTGCACAAAGACTCTGGCGGCGCCACGTTTGGTGAGGTGTGGCCCCGACGCCGGCCATCGTTGCGCGCACGCTCTAGTCCTTTGTACTGCCCGTTTTTTACCGTTTTGAACCGGCGAGGAGGTGAATGCAGGTGAAGAGGGAGGTGAAACAACGCCCTTCCTCCTCCTCATCCCTCTCTCCACTCCCTCTCCTGCGCCGACTCCATCGGAGCTCGACCTGCTCCTAATACCTGGGAGGAGAGGAGGAGGAGGAGGTGGCAGTGGCGGGGAGCCGTCTCCTCTCCTCCAAAACGTCCCGACTGCTTTCAGTCTCTCCTTTCGTGTCCCCCTCGCCCCATCCCGGTGATATCCCCCCAGCGTCCCTCCTACGTGCCGCACTCCAGAGCATCCCTCAGTCTGTATCCGCTCTACGGTCCACCTGCTTGGGCGTAGATTCCAGCTGCCCCTCGGCGACTCCCCTGCTTCCTCGCACTGCTGCTGCTGTTGCTGCTGGCTCACTTTACCGGCGTCTCGGTCGCAGAGGGCCGGTGTCCATCGGTTGCAATCCCCTCCTGTATTCACCGTCCCCGGGGTGAGGGCGAACAAAGGGCCGAGGAGAAGCAGGTGGAGTACCAGAGACGAGAGCAGGAGCGGGGTGAAGCCCGGTAGCGGTGCAGCCATTTAGTCTCTTCCTTTCTCTGTCTCTCCTCTCCTTTCTCCCTCTTCCACCTCTGCCTATTCTCTATCTTTCTCTCTCTCGAGTGCGTCTTCCCCTCTCCTCGTTACTTCTCTCTGTCCCTCGTTCCGGCTAGGTGGCCAGTTCCAGGACCGCCGGCACCGCCCGACACCTTCCCCCAGGCTCCCCCGTCTCTCCGTCGGCCTGGAGAGTTGGCATCTACCCGCTGTGGTCCGTGGAGCTGGAGATCTGAGCGTTAGGAGCGGCGCGGCAGCAGCATCTCTCCTCACATTCATTCACATCCAACATGGCTCACACACACTGACTGGCTGGCTGGCTCACACACTATCCTTCTGAGTGTGTGTATGTGTGTGTGCGCTCCTCTAGCCCGGTGGTAGGCTACTATCCATCCATCCACACACACACACACACTCACAATCACACTCTCCTCCTCTCTCCTTCTTCCACCCCTCCCCCTATTGCTTGCATCTCTCTCTCTCTCTCTCTCTCCCTCTCTCTCTCTGTTTCTCTCTCTCTCATAATGGTTGGCTCCGATGCGCAGGGCTGTACACAGCACCCGCGGCAGCCATATCCACAACTGGAATAGGAGGGGGACATTATAGCCTGTTTCTTACACAATCACACAATCAGTCATCATCTTATCATCTGAAGAATATCATCATTAACAAATAGACCAGCAGCTTTGTTACGTTTTGCCAGGACAAACCCAGCAATGCTGCTTATTCCTAGAAATAAAAACCCTTCTGACATTTTAAAATCAAATAAAATATTGCAACAGTGGGGTAGGTTTTTGGATCAATTGCAGGAAAGCAATTCCTACAAACTTTCTTATAAAGAGAAGTAAAACAATACAAAGAAAGTTAATTGTGACACGGAAAAAAAAACATTATTACTTTTCCTAAGCTCCAGTTTCGCAGCGTCATTTGCTCAGTATGGACTAGATTTTCTTATTCTGTGATATCATCTTATGTCAAGCTACACGCAGTAAGCTGTACTCCAGTCTGGTGATGTAAGCTCTGAACTGTCAGGATAGCTCTAGTAAATGTGACGTCATCTTCCGTAATAACCCCGATGAGTAATTCACATACACGCACACACAGAAACACAACAAATATCCGTATAAATTAAAACTCAGTGACTTTATTGTGAATTTTTTCCTCTGGAGGGATAAACTCTAACATTTTATAGGCTGTAATATTTTCATATGGATTCATTCATTTGCTGTAGTAACCTATAGTATCCTCCTAAAATGTCTTATAGGGTCAGTGTGATTCATTTCAGTAGTTAATGCACATGCGCGCAATCCGGCAATCATCCCAATTTAACACTAATTTGCGCATGGCTAAATGGGCAGATTCATTTCCTGATACTTGTTGGAAAAAAAAAATCACATTATGCAAATATTGGCGACAAATGTCCTCCAACATTCAGTCACCATCTCCCATTCAATACCAATTTATAATTCTGCCTGGGCGGTGTAGTTTTTCTAATGACACGGCTGGAATTGAATATGATTTCTTCCTGTGGCTGATGGGAGGAGATACACAAGGCGTGTCAGTCGGGGACGCCGTGCATCAAGCGCCCGGAGAAGCCGAGGAGCAGCCAAATCTGAGCCCCGGTGCCGCGTGGCCGAGCATGCGCGTGCACGTCCTCCATCCCTCCTGTTTTCTTGCTTTGCCTCCGTCTCTGCTGTGTGTCTGTTAGTGTGTGTATGAGTGATTTCTATAGACTTCAGAGCACTAAACGTCCTCACAGGGCATTATTTGATTAAGCTGTTTCTAATTTTAATTATAAACAAGACAAAAGGGGTTAAAATGTATTGTTAGGGTATATACCTTAACTCAGTTATTTTATCAGCACTATATAAGGTTGTGTTTCCCAAAAGAATACACATAACAACATGTCTAAATTGTCCTGTCTTATACTATTTTCATTCCGATGCTGTTAGCATATTGCTTTAGTGGATTATTTATTATTAGCTGCTGTCTACTCAAATGTTGTCTCAAATTGCTGCCCAAACCACAATAGAAGAAGTCAGAAGTTAGTGTGCTGTCCTTGCCAATTATGTTGCGGTGTAGCCAAAACTGTCTCACCTTCTAGTCAAAATAAATTTAAACTAAATGTTGAGAAAGACATTTGTTTCTATGCAATGGTATTACAGTGTGTGTGTATGTGTGTGTGTCACAGCCAGCCTGAATCCCTGCCTCTTCTTTTCTCAGAGCTGATAGAAGCTTGGAGCACAGCCACAGCAACACGGTCCTCAAAAATGCATATCCTCCCTTTTCCAAATAAGATTTGAATGCACAAAAGAAAAACGCTCTCCCTCCCTCCCCTCTCTGGATGTCAGCAGCCTCGTTCTCTGTCACCAGGATTTGCTGCCGTTTTTCCAACGTGCCTCCGACACCATCAGACGCCTCAGTCAGTCAGTGTGATTACTGTGGAATGTAGGTTATTGTGGCGCAGGCTGCCGGCGGTAACAGGATTTGGAGTGGGTGCGTGTCGGGGGAGCATGGTAACGTCTAGACAAGTTGTGACTAGGCAGCGTGTGAAACAGTGTGACAGTATTACTCAGTTTACCCACTCAGTAATAATCGCTAAGATGTGATAATACCCTTTTTCAGTCATGTAGGAGAAGTCTTCTTATACTTTGCTGCCCAACAGGGGTCAAGGGTCAAAGTGTCCTCAGAAGCTGGCAGGGATTCAGTGTCTGGAACACGGCCACTTCATCGGGATAGGTGGTTTGCTGCCGTGAAAGCTTTGTCCTTAATTCTTCTGGGTGAATCAAAAGGTCTTTCTTCTTGCTGCTTTGTCCCCGAAATCACTGAAACTGAAATAGTATATTGTTATAACACGTCTCACTGTGAAATGAACACTCTTAGCTGATCATTGTTTCAATTTCACTGACTGTGGCAGTAATCACATCTCATTATTATCACCCTCTCTAAGTGAGGATAGCAGTGTGAGAATGCAAAAACTGCAGTATACTTTCTATGTCTCCAGCTGAAATGAAATGTGAAAGAGTAAAAAAATTAGTTTTTTTCTGGTGGGAAATATTGTCTCATCTCATGATTTCATTGTGTTAAAAGATGGCAAGAGCATTGGTAATCAAACTTATTTGTTTTCTGGGTGAGGTGAATTGAGAAATTCTGATTTTTTTAAGGCAAAAGGGACAAATTTAGGGTGTGATGTTCATGTAATGTGACAAACAGAACAATAAATAACCTCTACAATACTAAATGTCGCACACAAAACAGAAATAAAAAATACAGGAGGCGTTTGGGATTACACAGCATATTTCGTATCAAAAATATTTCCACTCCACATTACAGAAAATGAGAACTAGTTTAGTCCTTTCGTACCCTTGAAAGTCTTTGAGATATTAATAGCCTCCGGTCAATCAGGGCGACTAACATCCAGACAGCAGTGAATCCACCAGGGAAAATTTCGGGCGTGAAGTAATTCAGATTCCTATTCTGCAAGACGGTCGCTTAATTACACTGAATTGGAACTCTAATATTACAAGAATGTGAAAACTTGGCAAGTCCCCATATCCTATTAGAAACGTGTTGAGATAAAAAAAAATAGACCCAGACTGTCCAACAAAATAAAATAAAGTGGATGTTCTGGAGGATCCATATGGGCTAATCAGCTAGAGACCTCAATGAAGAGAAATTAATCTGTCAAACCCACCTTAAATCTCTGATAGTATACAGCAGATGCAGTAAACCCAGTCATAACCACGAGGATCTTCAGCCCTAAATGTATTTATTCCGACTGACATTTGGAAAGACTAGCTGCAGATTACATCATAGATGTTGAGACCTTGAACACTCCCTAATGCAGCGTTGAAAATTCCTCAAATATTAACAGCACTGCCTGTCAAATCAAATGAACATCTGACATAAATCGTCTGGGGCTGATCCCTGCTTGTCTGTGTTGCTAATTAGGTAAACAAAATGATTCAGCATGAACACATATAAATATTAGACTTTTTTTATTTTCTCATGTAATAATAATTAGCTAATAGGTTTCTACATTTAGGATGTAACTGTTTCATGTCCACCTCAATCTTTATTCTGACTAACTGGTCAGATTAATTAGGCTGAGTAGAAAGTTTAATTGACAGTGTTGAGTGACAGCGCAGAGGGAGTGCTGTGCCACTTAGAGCTATTTATAATGGATCAGAGAGGCTGGACAGACTACAAACACTAAACGAAAGTGACTGACAGACTTACTACAACACCCTGTGGGCCTCTGACATCTGAGAGAAAGTGAGAGAGAGAGAGAGAGAGAGAGAGAGGACAATGAGAGTGTGAGAGGAAGGAAAACACTGGGAAAAGAGGGTGACAGATGAGTGACGAGAAGGAAGAGGGAATGATGGGAGTGGAGACTTGGATAGAAAGAGAGAGAGAGAGAGAGAGAGAGTGGTGGGAGGGTAGTGCAAAAGGAGCAACATGTGAAACTTGAAAAATTGCAGTGTGAATTTTTCTGGCTGCTGCAGGCCTCTGCTCACACTGGGCTACTGTCTGTGACAATCTTCATTTCTATAGCACTTTAATAAAACAACAAACAAAGTGCATTATAAACACACATGAAAATATTGTGAATACAGTGAAACACAATAGAACAAGTGCGAGAAATGGTTCATATAATGGATAATTAAAAAGAGCAAAGTCTTTGCTCCACGCTTCATTAAGCACACTGCTCCAAACAAATGTTTGCTGTGAACAATCTGCAGAGGGAAAAACACAGGCCCAGACTCTCTTGTGATTGGTTTGCACACTATATTTGTTTATGTATAATGAAAAAATGTCATAACCTTTCACAAGCTCAAGCCTGGAGTTAACATTTCTGGAAATGTCACCAGGTCCTTATTGGGGAAATCGCAGGATCACCTTTTTCCAGAACATCAACTCCAGCTCCTGTTTACACACAATGCAAACAAAGACATTCTTAATATGGAGGTGAAGAGAGAAGTAACAGGTACTGTAGGTTAAAAAGATTACATCATGCTGGGGGCTCTGTACTTGAGCTAAATGCTAATGTCAGCATGCTAATATACTCACAGTGACAATGCTAACACGCTGATGTTAAGCAGGTGTAATGTTTAACACATTCATCATCATAGTTTGGCATGTTAGCATGCTAACATTTGCTGCTTAGTACCAAACAAAGTGCATCTGAGGCTGACAGTCAATATTTTTGCAGGTAAGTAATAGGCAACTTAAAACTTTGACCTGATAATGGCGTTACATAAAAAGGTATTCACTTAAATTGACAAAATGCATCCTGAGGGGAAAAGAAATACCTGTTCCAAATGGCATGATAATCCATCCAAAAGTTGGTGAGAAATTCCACTCAAAACCACAAATGTCAACCTCATGGTGGCGCTCAAGGAAAAGTCAGGGGATCTCCAAAGTCATTAGGATACATCGTTTGGAAAATATAGATATGTGTACCAAATTTTGTGCCAATCCATCAAGTAGATGTTGAGATACTTCACTGGATAAGTCAAAATTTGACCTGCTAATGGCACTTGAGGAAGGGATCACCAAAGTCATTAGGATTCATCCTCTGGGCAACATGGATACCAAATTTCATAGCAATCCATCTTATAGTTGTTGACACATTTCAATCTGGACCAAACTGGTAGACCAAATGACCAAACAACCAACGGGCCAGTCACTAGGAGGACTAAAATGACAGAGAAGGTAAGAAATGTGAGAGTGAACACGACAGAGAATATTAGAATAACATAATAACAAGGTGGATGACAGCCTGATGTTTCAATAACAAACACTGATTTCAAATTTGTCATATTATTGCAAATATCAACCTAGTAGTCAGCAACCCACAAACCACCTATATGTAATTACACTGGCTATCTAATCATCTAATTCCAAGCTCTCAAACTCCCATTTACAGAGTAAAATCTAGACTGGAGTGTACATAGTCCAAACCAAATATAATCAGGCAAGTTTCAAAGGTTTACACATATTTCACAGCATCACTGCCCTTATAAAGAGGGAAGGACAAAGGCAGGCCATGCATGTACTCCTTCATACTTGTCCTAGTTAGTTCTATGTAAATCATGTTTTGTCAGTTGTTTCTGATTGATGTTGTGTCATTTTATTGATAAATCTGACCTAAAATTCTTTTCAACTGCCTTAAGAGAAGCGCTATAAATCTGTTTACCCCTTTAGCTGTGGAGTGTACTTGTGGAAAGAGAAACTAGAAACTAGAAAAATAGACCACTAAATGTTGCTTTTTAATGGTGTGAAATGGTTTGAATTGGCTTGGTTTGACTCTTTCAGGACCATGGACAGCATCCTGCTGCAAAGACTATTCAAATGTGATTGTTGTAATGTAAAAAAACAGACTAGGGTGTATGTGTGTAGTTTCTTACATTTGCTAACCTTCACTTATAGTTATTCCTTTAAATAAGAGCAGCATCCGCAGAACTGTCTTGAAAAATTATGTTTTATTTGAAAAGCAAAAACATGACACGTGACATCGACTGTGCAGAAAAATGAACTCTCTGACTCCGGACCGCAATTAATTTCATGATTCAGTGTGCAGCCTGTAATACCACTCGCCATGGAGTCAGAAATGAGTGGACCTAATTCCAATGAGAAAATCTTATTCCCAGTCTAGTTGAGGTAATGTGGGTCAGGAACAGCTGGATCCTGCTGCTGATCCACTCTGCTGCCGTCTGCTCTGCAATCCATTAATAGCCGCATTTATGCACACACGAACAGAATATCTTATACTGTTTTCTAAACAGGGAAATAATGCGGCTTCCATGCAGCTCCATCTGACTGTTTTGACAAGCTTGAAATGACCAGATGTTTTGGTAACTTCTGCGGCCTGCTGCTTTTAATGGAAACTATTACTTGGTAAATGAAGCAAATCAACTGTTTATGAATAACCCCTGCTCAAGTTTCTTGGTGCTTTAGTTGATGAAAATTATGAGACTTGTATGAGAGCAGTTTGAATAGACGAGTCAGTGTGTGGCATATTGTAATCCTGCATTTACACTGAACCAGAAGAGGTGGACGCCCCAATTTCATCTGCATTTGTAAAACAGCTCAGCTTGGGGGAACGCTACAACAGTTATGCGATTTTCTTAATGTCACACACAATATCTGTGATGCTGTGAATTGGATTTTCACAAGCCCTCAGGGATTTATTCCCTTTATTGCTCAGCTGTGATATTTTCTGGCAGAGGAACCTTATAATGTTTGTTTACATTTTGGAGTTTGCGGGAATGGTTCATCTCGCTGATGTGTTCTTACATTTCAAAAACCGCAAACATCAGCCCACTGAGGGCTTTGCTTTTGTGTGTGTGTGTCTCTCAGTCGTAAAAGCTGACATCTTAAACTTGAACTACAATTACAGATTCTAAACTAAAGTGGTTATGTGTTTCTGATGGGATTTTACCTTTTATCAGGTATGACACATATTTAGTGTTGCTGATGATTTGTAGTTTCCATGTCAATTGAACTGTAGCCTGTTTTGTCAGTCATCTTGGTAAAGCCAAAACTGGGACCTGTTTTAGTGGATGTGTTTTTGTGCTGAGAGCAGCAGTGTGTGTGTGTGTGTGTGTGTGTGTGTGTGTGTGTGTGTTTGGCCAGTCGACTGGCTTCCGTGTGCTGAGGGATCAATAACCGGCTGACTCCTCGCGGGAAGTCTCCTCGCTGCCTCGAGCCTCCAGGCAGGGGCCCGCGTGCTTTCCGTCGGTGTGGGTTTCCATGGGAACAGTGAAAGTGTGTGTGCATGTGTGTGTGTGAGAGGGATACACTGGGACTGGTGGATTACTGCTGCTGCTGTGTGTGTGTGTGTGTAAGTGTGTGAGAGAGAGAGAGGGAGACAGAAAGAAAAGGTGAGCACAAAGGTTGTGAGCAACGACAAAAAAGGAAAACTGAAAAGAAAGGGAACACGAGTACAGAAACACACACACACACACACACGCAAACATGTACACAAAGACAGGAATACAAAAAGCGAGACGATCTTTACTGATAAGGTTGTCTTGTGTCCTCATTGCTTTTCCCCTCTCGCATAGCTCTCCCCTCTAATTGCTTGCTGCCCTCGGCCTTTTGCCTCTCTGTTGATCCATCCCACAGGGGGGTATGGAGGAGGTGTGGATGTGGAAGGGCAGGCCACAGGCTGTCTATAACCCTGCTTCCCTCCTCCTAACAACCCCCCCCCCAAAAACCCAGGGAGATCCTGAGCGGCAGGCCAGCATGTGGCCGTTGGCCTGCTGCTCATCTGTCCGGTTTGGAAGTGATGCAGCAGTGATGCATATTCAACGCAGGGCGAGGGTGAAGGAGGTGGGACAGGTTGTGTGTGTGTGTGTGTGTGTGAGAGAGAGAGAGAGAGAGAGGCGGACACTGCCTGTCATTGGCAGACAGGCAGTCAATGACAGAAGAGCCACTTGCCGGAAAAGCCCCCCTCTTCACACATACACACACACACACACACACACACAGACAGAGCGAGTATGGCATATGGCGGCAGCTGCCCGGCGCGTGTCGTGATTGTGTGAATTAGAAGCAGCGTGGTGCGCGCATGAATAATGAGCCTCGCCTCTCCGCGGGGACGCGCCTCACATGATGAAAAGATGAAAGAATTATGGGAAGGAAAGAGATAAAAAAAAAAAACCTCCTGTAGAGCCGCTTCCCCTCCTGTGATTCATAACTGTTGATTTAACAGCTGGCTACTCATTTCGTCGTTAAACTCTCCGTCTTTAGCTCCTCTTCTCTCACCCTCTGTCTTGTTCACATTCAATTTACATTTCCTGACTTTAGATCATTTCATTTCAATTCAAGTTTGAACATGGTTTCAGGTGTTTGCCCAGCGAGAGGAAATTAGGCTGAAAAACTCAGTGTCATTATATAAATGAATGGCTCTCAACCATTTTGGCTGGTTACCTCAAATGTCATGATCGTCAACCGCTTTGGGGAAAGTACTCTAAATAGCTAATGACGCTTGCTTGAGAGAGAAAGCTTATTCTTGACCATATTCTTGGGTAATCCTTACTCAAGGTATACTTACTTGCTTTTTTCAGAGCTTTCAACCACATCTCACAGTCTTCACTAGTGGTCGGAGTTTGCTCAGTGTACTCAGCCTGCTTCTCTTTATTGCAGCCTTAATTTGTGACGAGAAATGTTACAAAATAAATCTGCATTAATACCATGTATTAAAGTAGCTGCAATTTAATAGTACTTTCCTGCTACATATACTTTTTTAGCTTTGCAGTATGATGAGGTAATTTTGACACTTTGGTTCAAATGGGTTAATGGTGCTGTAAAGAACAGAAATTGCCTTGTTGACTTCTTCAAAATGGAAAATGACTGTGCTTCTTACATTTCATTGGCAAGTAGAGAACAAAAAATAAAAAGTTCCACATTTTAACATCAGAACAATCAGTGGATCATTCAAATGGACTTTAATACTGTAAAAACAGGCAAATACAGTAAACACTTGAAGTCACAAGTCAGCACTGAGAAGTTAACTGCTAATGTTAGCCTTAGCTAACTCATCCTTTCCTCCGTTCCCTTTTCAAATCCCAGAAGAACAAATACCTGTGAGCATAAAGTAATACTAGTTTCAATACTTACATTCAATACATGCAGTTTCAACAAGTCACTTTTCTAATGTTGTGTTAGCATCCAGGCTAATCCCTAGTGGCTAGCTAACTGCTAATGTGTAATGTAAGCAAATGCATTTATATCAGCTATGTTCCCGTGTTGCTCATGGGCTGTTTGTTGCAGTACAGGACTGAGAATAAGAGACATATTTTTTAATGCTTTATGTGTTTTTGTATTATAGTTTAACAGTGTTTTTTTTACAGTAAACATCCCAAAAATTTTCTTCTCCAGTATGAAAGGGTCCGTTCGGTGTCTGCCAAGCTAGCAAGCAACACAACATGTTAATAACGGCCAAATAAGTTGACTGAATGTAAATATAGTGAATTAAATACAACTACACATGTTGCTAAAACTTTCCTTTGCTACGTACCGTAATACTAAAGTTAGACTTTTAATACTTGGTAGATGTCCACAAGTCTGGAGAAAGTCCAAACAGTCTGCAAATCCTTTTATTTCTATTTTTACACAGAATAATTATAATAATTATTATTATTAATTGGGTTTTAGGGATGCTCAAACCATATAGGGGCTGTTTTTGCTCCTAATGTAGAGCTATTGAGGTGCAACATACAGTATATCTAAATCGCTCTACTAATGTAGGTCTACTTTTGATTATCTGAGCACTGTGCAGTTCTGTTATGCAGGAAATGCTATTATGATAGTGATGATAAATATTAGATAATATTTAATATATTGGTTTGTATAGGTATTTAGACTAAGTCTGTGCCCAGAATCACTCCCTGTTTACAACAGTGCACTATATTCACCATTTTCTTTGAGTGTCCAAACTCACCATGTCTAGATTTATACACAGAAACCCTAAAAAACTCCACAATTATACAAACAAAAAAAAAGATGTGAAGAAAACAGAAAATTGTGCTGTCTAGACAGATTGGGCATAGGCAGGCCAACAAACCCAAACAGCAGCATTTGATACAAAACCATTGTCAGTGGTCCTAAACCCCTGCGGTGTGTGAAATGCTGGAGAGTCAAAGTACATCAGGGAACAAAGTTGAACATGTAGCAGGCCAAAGAGAGAAGTGTACTGTATTTTTCAATAGTTGGTGGATCAAACCACAAAGTAAATATTGGTCTTGTATTTCAACAGGTGGTGCGACTGATGAATCCTCTGGGATGCACATGCTGTTGTGTTTCTGCCGGATGTGAGAGTCATGCTATTCATAGGAACTTGATTACACACATGTTGCATATATCAAGGCGTTCTGTTGTGAGTTTGTTTGGAGTCTACTTGCTGCCTGCTGCTGCTCAAAAATACTTTAATGAGGTTTAATTTGTGTTGCTGCTTTTCAGTTTGGGTTCGTATTCCTATTGTGCCTTGTTTCCCCTGCTTCCATCTGTGAAGTGCTCTTAAATCTTGATTGAATGCTGGATAATATTGCATCCCAAAATTAACAATGTGACCAAAGCAGCTTATTATATTTTTTAATGATTACAAATAGCTATATTCTTCTCCCGCATCCCTTCCTGTTTTTCTATTGTCTCTCAATTTCAACCCTTTCATTTCCTTCCTTCACCTTCTCTCTGTGGTCTATTAGATTTTTTCATCAACCTCTTTTTTTCCACTCTAGCTTTCTTTGTTCCTGTTCTCCTATTCTGTCTCTCTCTCTCTCTCTCTCATTCTCTCTTTATTACCTCTGGCGTCCAATTGGCTGTCATTGTAGTAGCTCCAACCAAAAATGATGTCATTAATTATTTGGGTAGAGATTATGTGATTAAGCTTCTGTGTGTCCGCCCTTTTGTACATGCAAGCCCATGCCTCGGTTAGTGTGTATGCACGTATGTGTGATTGTGTGCTCTATCTGGTGGCCACATTATTAGATCCAGATAAGAGCAGAGAGCCTGCATGCATGGGCAATTTGCCTGTTAAACTGTTGACCTACTGCTATTCCGCTGACTCAAAGTAAACAGACACAAGAATGACAAACAATCAAACAAACACATAATGTCCCCTCAAAAATCTCTCCCGCTGCATATGAATGAAAAATGAAGAAAAAGTGAAATAAACAGCAGCGATGTTTGAGATGAGAACCGAGCAGGAGGTTGAATCACAAACAAACATTCTCTCACACAGTATTTCCATCACACACACACACACGCAGTTTTATTCAGGTCACAGTTTTGTTTGCGGAAACGCTGATGAGGAAGGAAAGATGAAGGGTATCCAGCAATAAAGACAATAAGAGGAGATTGATGAAGTATTAAAAAAAGAAGTAAAGAAGAAGAACAAATAAATGAAAGACAGGTACAGTTGAGGAAAGAGAGACGCAGGGTGTGAAGTCCAGCACAGATACACATGATGGGCCAGAAGAAACAAATGTGTTTCAGGACACTGTCGGTTAGTGCCAGGGCCAGATTGTGATTCATCGTGTGTGTGTGGGTGTGTGGGTGTGTGTGTGTGTGTAAGGGGAGGGGAGAGAGGACTGGAGAGGAGGTCGGTTTATAGGCCAGCTGTGTGTAGTCTTTTACTCAGTCAGTGACCTAAATCACTGAATAAAAAGAGAGTGGGAGTATGAGAGGGAGAAAGCAGGAGAGAGAGAGAGAGTGTGAAAGGGGGAAGATGGGGGTTTTTAGATACAGGGATGTGGAGGGGAGATAAACTAAGCAGTAAGTAGAAGACAGAGAGAGGAGGAGTGGGGGGAAAAAAGAGATAAGAGACAAAGGTGGAGGATAAAAAAAGGAATTAGGAAAAAATGAAAAAAAAAAAACGATGTTGACAGAGAAGGGAGAGTTGGGGGAGAAAATAAAGAAAGAGAGAAGAGTGAGAGAGATGACATTTATGAAGCTGAAATTATGCAGTACAGATATAAATATCCGGGGCTTGTTATTCTTTGCCTGCTTTACATTTCCAGAGCAAAAAAAAAAACTTCCACGCTGGCTCACTACACAAACACACAACAGCTCCCTGTAGCCACAGCGTCGCTTCTCTGCGACTGTGTACTAAACACAGCGTCACAACACAACATGCATAATGGAGGAACACATATCCGAAGCACGCCAGGCTGTAAATTCGACACATAGATTGGGATAATTAGCCCAGTGAAGTGCCCTTGACACAAAACGCCACATTAAGAATTTATCACTATGTCGCAAATTAAAGGAAAAATTAATCTTTTTAAATAATTAATTTGCAGAATTATTGTTTGGGCTCATTATAAACAGAGATTTATACCGGCAAACAACATACTGTATTTCCCCGTGTTGTAAATATTATCATAGTCAAATAAGTACATTTGTGATTCAGAGCAGGCGAGCACACTAAGAGGGATCAGAAATAAGGGCAGAATCCATTAGCATCACTTTCAGACTTCACATCTGCTTGCTGCACCGCCAGCTCAGGACCGCAGCGCCGCCGGGGCTCCGGCACCACTGTGCCACACCGATAATTCAGGCACAGCTTGAGGTTTTGCTCTGATCTTGAGAAAATAAAAGAAAATGTCAAATATTTTTGTTGGAATTAAACACTTCTTTAGCTTACTTAAAGCAAAACGCCCACATTTTGAGTATCAAACACTCAACCCCCTTTTAGGCTTGAAAAAGGTGTCTGTGAATAATTTGTAGTTCGCTGCTTCTTGGAGAGAAAAGTCTGCCGTCAGCTTGGATTCATGTTGGGAACAGTGGATTCTGTCCAGAGAGAGCTGCTTTCAACAATATTAGATCTTTGATTTCTCTGATTTGAAGCATCACAGACCAGTTTCTGGGTATTGGTTAGTTAAAGTTCAAATCTGGTTAGTTCATCACTTTTCAAACTGTTAACGAGTGATTTCTCTAACATCCAGAGTTGTCTGGTACATGTTTAAAGGAAAACGTTAATACCAAAGAAAGTTAAAAAGTGAGAAACAAGACTCTTATTGGCTCTTTAAAATGATTTTGAAATGGTTTCTGCTAAATAGTGCTACTAAAAAAAGAGTATTGTTCATCAGAAAAAGCTTTTCCTGGATAAATCAAGTTCTCAAAGGTTTCAAATTCATGTTCTCCTGTTAATCATTTGTCTTTTAAAGATTTTCATAAAGGTTTTTCTTGTAAAGATAATTAGTAATTTCATCCAGCAATGGTTGAAAAACCAAAAGCTTAATCAGCCTCTTTTGTTACGTTTTGTGTGATTGTCTTGTGTTATGGTGAAACACTCTTTCTCACCTGTGCAACTGTTTGAAAACAGCATTAAAAAATACGAACGCACACTATGGTGAAACATATGAGCGCTCCTGTGAGAGGCGTTATGTTATAGTGCTCTTTATACAGATTCAAGGCTCACGGGCAACAACCACAATCATAATCCACACCCTCTTTTGCTGAGCTTTGCCATATTTCCATTTGAGTAGTCAGGCGTGGTCTAAATGTTGGGGGGGCAGAGACCACCAGACCGAAGAGGCAAGGAACATTTTTTTGATCATTTTTTTCAATTTCTGCTGTTGGACTTGTTGGAACAGTTTGTGAAGCGTGTAACACTTAAGGTCTCATAGGAAGTAAGTCTGCATGGTTTGGTTTTGGAATATACATTACTGGTTTACCATAAGAATAGTGTTTTCAGAGTGTTAATTAGCAGAACTGTGTTAATCTAAAGACACTGATTGAGTTCATTTAAATACGTGTTTACATCTACATATTTTCCTTGAATGGAAATGCTGGAAATTAGAATTTGTATCAATAAAAACAAAATGCAACATAGTGCCATCGTAAGAGACTTACATGACATACATGAAGCATGTGACTTATATTCCACTCCACTAGAGGCAGGTAAAACATCAGTTATGTGTGGACTGATAAGGAGTTTTTAAAAGTAATACATGACACAAACATAAATACCATTTTTCCATTATTTGAAATTTGACATTTAATTATGTAACCTCTTCTTCTGCAATGTCACCTGACTGGAACATTTGCAAAAACAAATGTTTATCTCGACTCCATATATTAGTAACAGTATTGGGCTTGCACTTTTTTTTTAAAGCAGATTTTCTGGAAATTCAGTTAAAATTTGCTCTACATTTGAGTGACGAGTTGATCACTGCTTGTCTAATTCAAATATAAGACAAAAGTGTTGTTTGAAAGCTGTCCAGCAGAGCGGCAGGTCAAATGATGGAAACTTAATTGGACTGATTTCAGTAAATGAAAAAAGAAAAAGTGAGGTCAGAGTGAGGTCAAAGTGAGGTCATGTCCAGTTTGTGTAATATGTTGAATGGAATTAGTCCAAAACTGCTGGTGAACGCAGATGGATTTCAAACCACTCAAACAAAATCAAATTGGAATAATGTTTTAATTTAATTGCTTAATTCATATGCTTACATAAATGGTTATAATATAGCCTCTTTAAAATAAATTAAAGCAAGAGTAGTTAAATGTTTTCAGATTAAATTAAGACAATAAAAAATGATACACAGATGACATTGAACTATTTGTTGTATGCGACTGTCAATGAATGAAATTGTTATTTATTTTATGTATATTTTATGAATGTTTTGAAATACTGAAGTTCATATCCTGTTACGGACAATAAGTGTTTTCTTTTTTAACCATAACTATTAACCAAAGCTTAAACATACTGTAGTATTGTCAACAATATGTCTGCTGAGTGGTTAGTTGCTGTATATCCAGTATGAGATGTCCAATAATACCACATCACATTGTTCATGAAAGTGGTTTCAATCTACATCACTGAGAGTATATAATAGACATCACATCCCATTGATCCAGCAGGACATTGAGGATTGGTTGTAAATTAGTTACACATGGTTACAGGGACAAACCTCAATGTTGGACAAAGCAACAACACTCGATAAGGAAATCTTTACTGCAATTATGCTTATGACAGTGACACAGTTTGATATTCTGCACTGCTCTGAAAATACAACCAACACCCTCAAATGCATAATGGACTTTATACCACAGCATACCCACATAACAATGTGTGCGTAAACATTTTCATTATAGTGGGCGTACTGTACATTAGAATAAATATCTGCATAAAAAAGATTTACATAAGGTGTGAATTAAAAAAGCAGCAGATGGCAAACTTCTTTGATTAGTTAGATTTTATTGCTGAAAAAAGTGATAACTGAAGCAAAGATTGCAGAGATTTCATCTCTATGATTTAATTGCTCTGTGCTTGAAAACAATAAATAAAAGCTGCTATATAAATAAACCTGCCTTGGTTCCCTTGATTACTATTGGTACATCCCTTGTGTCAAAATCTAGTTTCTGGTATGTTTTTTTGCCCCTGCCCCCCCCTTTACATTAAAGAATTGCACAGAAATTTGATGTTTTCTTTCCAGTTTTCAATTCGATTCATTGTATTAACAATCCGCTAAAGCCAGCCTCTCTTTATGATACATAATAGAAAAGAGAAAAGAAGAGAGATATACAAGACATTGTTGTTTCTATCATGTTGTTTAGAGCAGCGGTTCACAACAAGCCTCCCTCCCTCTCTGTTTCTCCGCCTCACACATCATCCCTTTTGGATCAGTACATCATTTCCCTGTGCCTCACTCAGTCTGGATCTCATTCAACATTGCTTTACATCCCTCCTACTGGAGCACACGCAGTAACTCATGCAAAGAGAGACACTCGGCAGATACGACAACCAAACTGGTAATCAACCTCTAAATCAAATCTGTAATCTGACTCTCAAGTACCACTCATCATTGGATCCTGTTCAATTTCGATCGGTTTCAGTCTGGACTTGAGTCAAAACTGCATTCGTATTCAGATCAGCGTAGCTTTGTACAGCTCTGGCTCTGGTTCCACCATTACCCAGCCTGTGTGTTTGGCATCAGGCGAGTCACTCTGCAGCCAGAGCTCAGATGGAAATCGCACCAAATTGGATCAATATTGAGTCCAGCAGGGAGAGCTGTGTCTTATTACACCACAGTATCGGAAAGTTGGGCTCCTGATTACCTGCTATAGGATTACAGTAATGCACAGAGACAAATGGTAACCGCATTTCAACAATTTCGTTTTACTTGCACGGTTAAACAAAAAGCAATAGGTGATTATCCAACTGTAACGGATCAGTGTTTAATCCAGCTGGATGACTCTGTCTTTTAACTGGACAGAATTTGGAAGTTACTGATTTTGTGTAATAGGATTACAGGATTACAGAAAATCTGGTTACAAAACATAGTATGATACATTTTCTAAACAAAACTTAAAATCTAAAGCCACACTAGCAGCCCCACAAGGCTGTAATGCCAATCACCTGACAGAAAACACATTTTTTTGGATGAAAAGCGACATCCAACCACTCAACTAGTTAGTTTGAGCTCTACATTATTAGTGCCTGGCCATGAACTTCAGTCATGTGACACAGCTAATAATAACTTCCACAATTTTAGACTTTACCATGAACCACAATGTCCCTGGTTTGAATCCAGTCGGGGATCTTTGTTGCATCTCTCTCTCTCTCTCCTGTCATCTTTTCTGTCGACTCTCCACATGTTGAATAGCTGAAATTGAAGGACAGATGGAGAAAACTGGTTTTGCCAGAAGCAGCAGTGGTACAGCAGTATTTCACATACTCATGCTTGTGTGCAGTAAAGCATTAGGATGAGACATTTATAGACGCTAGCTGCACTGGGTACTGTGTCAATTCAAATGCAGTGTGATTCGAGACATTAGGACGTTTTATTGAAAGTATCACTTTTATTTCAGTCCCTTGTGTCCAGACGCAGAGGAAAAACTCTTCAGTTGTTCTGATACAAACATACAATATAAAATCTGATGTTCAAGTCTGTGTCACAGATCTTATCGGGCCAATAGTCATCTAGAGGCTAGATATGCTTCACTAAGCAGCCAATGACAGGCTGCCATTATGCTAAGCACTAATAACCCTCCATTTGACGCACCTGTGCTTTTCCTGATACAATGAAAACCCAAACTGTTACAATAGGCAACCTATTATACCAATTATGGTCGACAATTTACATACAGGTTTCAATCATTTAGTTGACAGTCTGAATGCAGCTAATATCAGTGATCTTTCTATACCAACCCTATAGGAATATAGAGAGAATAGACGTTTTAACATAATCACTCAATCAGTGAACATGGCAAAGCCTTGGGACATGCATTAGAGCATTATCTTGTATTCATTATAGTTGTCTGTAGACTGCAAGGCATTCCAGTATATTTACATTTCCACATTTACATTTTAGCCCCATTACAGCCACACAGCCACTTATCATAAGTGCAGTCAGCAGGAGTTGGTGAGAATCCAAAGATTATTGTGTTATCATAAAACCCTTTCAAGGAGATGATTGGGGCTTGAATGCAGGAAGGAGCTTTCCTGGAAATATAGATGGAAAGTGGCTTCATTTATCGCTCATTCACCACCTTTCATCACATGACATGTGACAGTAAAAGGTGCTAACTACCCCTACGGCCATCTCCATATGTATGTGAGGGAGGGTTGTCCGGGTGAGCAATTATTTGTCTTCTTTTGATTCACAAGTCAAATCCAGCTCTAGTTAATTCAACTCAGTTTTTTATACTGATGTAGCTTTTACCAGTTGTGTCCTATGAATACACTGTAAAATAAATAAATATGGACATAGTCACCGCGATGTCACCCACTAGTTTGTGAACCGCCGTTTTGAAGCCTCGAGTTTAACGATTTGACCGTCGCCATGTTTGATTTTTGGAGCCAGAAGTGACCATATTTGGACGAGAGGGTGGCGCTGACCCTAATGGTAGCTGCTAGCTTGGTTAGCACGGTGCATTTACAATCTATGGTTAACAGTGATAATGCTAATGCTAATGCTAATGCTAATTTCCGCTAACAAAAAACAGGCTTAAAACCATTATAACAAAATGTACTCACCGGAAAAACTGAACATCCGACTCCTTAGAGGGTCTTTTATCACAACGTAGCGCTTAACAAGACTTCTTTAGGCGACCAAAATGTTACAGTTAACTTTCATGAACTGAAAACACACTGAAGTGGCGACACCTACAGCTACGCCTATACTCGGTAACTCTAGGGTTACGTCATGGTTACGTTACGTATCAACGTTGTCGCTGTGGTAGCGGCTTGTCAATCACAACGTAGCCACGCCCTAAAGCATACGCTGCTTTATCATCTATTTTACTCTAAATGGGACCATATTTTACAAAATAAACATCCTAATGTATTGAAGGACACTTGATACTAGCGATTGAGACCATAAACTCATTAGGAAACAGTTTACTGAGGTAATAAATCAAGTGAAATGTAGGGTCATTTTCTCATAGACTTCTATAGGCTACAATCGGACTTCTTTTTGCAGCCAGTGGAGTCGCCCCCGGCTGGCCATTAGAGAGAATGCAAGTTTAAGGAACTTCCGCATTGGCTTCACTTCTCAGACCAGTAGCTACCCGCTTGGGCTTGTGTGCAGACAGTCACCTGTGGTTTATTCACTGTTCAAGCACCTTTGGCGCACTTTTTCTTACCAGCAGCCATTCAGACGATTCAGCATGCCGAATAAGAGAAAGCTGTCTCAATGCACTTGATTCTGGTTCTTCTTACTTTTTGAGCGTACCTCTTCTTTCTTTCTTTCTTTGGCAGACAAGTAAAGCACAAAACACATGAGGCAACATGAGGAGATGCAAAGCATTTGATCAGTTGGCCAATGTTGTTGCTAGCTTTTTGGGATCGGTTTGATGTGTCAGGACGACAACAACAATGTGGAATAGAGAGTTCAGAAATCAGTGAAGGACATTTTTCTGATCAAAAAAACAAAGTAAACTGACTGAGGGGAATTAAAATCATGGAAAGACATACTAGCTATTGGGTGTTTAGAATATAGAATATAAGTATTTGAGCCTTTAATCATACAGACTGAACTGATTACTAAAAAGATCTCAACACTGATCTTTCTATATGGGCCACAAAGCCAGCAGTCAGCTGTCCTATAAATAACTGCTGAAACTAGGTGGATGTACAGAATCTGTGTGTGTTGTCTTCCTACAGTAAAGGGATGTGTGACTCATTGTTCATTATGAGCGGATGAGCAGATGAATAAGTGCTTACAGCTGAATTCACACTGAAGTCCTGCTCTGTCTTCCGGTGTAAATGGACGTGTATGAACTGTGACAACTGTAATCACATCCCTGCACCCCAGACATGAAATTATGTTGTGGTTGAATATTCAAATGAGCAGGGCTGTAATAGAGGCTAATATAGAGAGGTGAGTAGTGTGTGTGTGTGTCTTTGTGTTTGTGTGGTAGCATGCATGCATTAAAGATAAGTAAAGAAGAGAGCGCTAGTGTGTAAGAGCAGTCTCCCTTTAACAGACATGACATCAAGGCAGGTTCAGGCAGAACTTGACAGTCAGATTGTCAGACACCAGATTTGGCAGGGCCTTGTCTCCACCCCGCTGTGAGAAGGTTAGCGTCCTGCTGTTCTTGAGCGACATAACTGAGACTTGAAGAGGGCTCGTCCTTATTAGACATGCTTGATATGTGCCATAGGTCTCACTGATTGTGTCAGTCTGGCCAGTGATATATCAGCAGTGTCTGTCACCAGTACATATGTGCTGCTACCTGATTGTTGCTGAGTTAAATCTGCTACAGTTTTTATTTTATTTAGTAACCACAATAAAACAAGGATCAAATTAAGTTAAATGTCAGTTTTTTCCAGTTTTCCTGCTGTTCTGTGGTCAACATGTATGTTTTAACTTTGGTAATTTCAGACAAAACATCGTGTAGTGGGTGCTGGCCTGAGTGAAGTGGGTGTATATGTCTGAGAATGTGTGTCAGTGTTATGAGGACCGAATCTCACGGTTTCAGGCCAGTATCTGAAGCTGCACACACACACACACACACACACACACACACACACACACACACACACACCATAACTATGGAGTGCTTTCAGCTCAATGGGGGTTCATTACACACTCACACACATCCCTCGACTCCCTGCTGCTCCTTCCTAGTCACTAATGCTGGATATGCACTTTGATAGGATTGTGTGTGTGCGTGAGTGTGTGTGTGTGTGTGTGTATGAGATGGCAAAAGAGATGGAGAAAACGAGTGTATTAGCATATTTGGGTGCCCACTTGCATGCTTAAAGCGATTGCGTGTGTGTGTGTGTGTGTGTGTGTGTGAGTGCGTGTGTGTGTGTGTGTATGTGTGTGTGTGTGCGCTGACAGGGGACTTGGATGTGGATTTTAAGAGATGCAGCTTCATAAAAGGACTTAAATGAAAGACTTGAAGATGAGTTGGGACACTCACAGATTTTACAGCATCCCAGTGAACCTGAGCAAAATTAGGCTAAACGCAATTTCATGGCTTAATGACATGAAATTCCAGGCTAAATGCTACTTCAAAGTCAATACAGGAAGTTATATCAATGCCAAAGCAGTAAAATGGAAAAAAATGTTCTCTCCTCTGTTATTCAGGGCTGCTAAAAACAAACCCATTCGGCCGGACGTCTCAGTGGAGAGATACTTTCACTAACTGCTACTAATGTGCCTGTAATGAAGGCACTCTGAGGAAAACCTCCTCTTCTGATTGAGTAACACAGTTTGAATTTATCAGTGTGTGATGTTCAGTTTGTGCCTGGTGTTACTTTATAGAGAAACATTGTAATTTACCTCATTGGTGTCTCAAATAAGGTAAATTACAACTTTTACTTTGTAGTTTACCTTTTATGTTTCGATAAAATGTCCAACTTCACCTTCAGTGGAGCAGATCTGTGCAGACAGCAAACAGTGTGTGTACCAGGAAGCATCTACATCTGTATGTGTGCAATAAGGTCAGTTAACCTTACTTACTATTCTTCTTCTTCTTCTTTCAGCTGTTCCCGTTAGGGGTCACAATAGCGGATCATCCATTTCCATCTCTTCCTGTCCTCTGTATCTTCAACCACCTGTATGTCTTTCCTCACCATATCCATAAACCTCTTCTTTGGCCTTCCTCTTTTCCTCTTTTGCCTGGCAGCTCCATCTTCAGCATCCTTCTCCCAATATAACCGGCATCTCTTTTCCATACATGTCCAAACCATCTCAATCTCACCTCTCTCGCTTTGCCTCCAAACTGTCCAACCTGAACTGTTCCTCTAATATACTCATTCCTCATCCTGTCCATCCTCGTCACTCCCAACGAAAATCTTAGCATCTTCAACTCTGCCACCTCCAGCTCCGCCTCCTATTTTTTGTGCCTCCAAACCATAGATCATAGCTGGTCTCACTACCCTCTTGTAAACTTTCACTTTCACTCTTGCTTGTACCCTTCTGTCGCAGATCACTCCTGACACTCTTCTCCACCCTGCCTGCACTCTATTCCTCACCTCTCTTCCATACTCCCCGTTACTTTGAACAGTTGACCCCAAGTATTTAAACTCATCCTTGCATCCTCACAATTCCTCTGTCCTCCCTCCCATTCATGCACATGTATTCCCTCTTGCTCCCACTGACTTTCATTCCTCTTCTCTCAAGTGCATACCTCCACCTCTCCAGGCTCTCCTCAACCTGCTCCCCACTCTCACTACAGATCACAGTGTCATCTGCAAACATCATAGTCCACGGAGACCACTATACATTTTCTAAATGCACATGCTGGATTTTTCTAACAGCTGTGTTAAACTTCTTTCTGCTCTGACTAAATATACTTAACACTTAACATCCATCTACCCAGAACAATTAGACTGTACAACCTTTGATAATAGAGATGAACAACATCTTTGTCAGTGTCTGAATGTTAGTAGAAGAGACAGCTGCATAAATAACTGCCTGAGGACAGTTCAGACTGGGTTCAAAGTGCAGATGAACTCAACTAAATACAAGAATAACATCTATCAATTCAAAGCAATGCAGTTTTCCAAAATTGCTGAAAAGCCAGTAGGTTTAAAGGACCAGTGTGTAGGATTTATAGGCATCTAGCGGAATACCCCTCCCCTCCCAAGCGTGTAGGAGAACCTACGGTGGCTGCGAAACTCATGAAAAACACAAAAGGTCCTCTAAGGTAATGAAAACACAACAATTCTTATTTTCAGGTGATTATACACTAATTGAAACATACTTATGAATATTATATTCCATTTCTGCCAAGTCTGTTCTGCTAGATGCCACTAAATTCTACACACTGCGCCTTTAAAGAAGCATTAAAAATAGGTTACCATCCCAGATTATAACACTGCAATAAACATGAGTTAATGGGGAGCTTATATATTTGTTTATCCATATCAGTGTCCTAAAGATGCTGTGATTCATGGCTTTCTTGCTGTTATAGAATAAAACCTCTTCACCCATCTTATAACAGTTATAGATTACTTAAAGGGGCAGTGTGTCGTATTTAGTGGCATCTAGCAGAACGGACTTTAATGCCCCTATAATCCAGCGGCGGAGATGAGCAAAGCTTACTGAGAGAATGTGGAGGCAGGTTGCCCAGTGACACTTTGCCATAATGAAAAGGTCAAAGATTCAATCTCCACAACATTGAATGTTGTGTTCATCAGCTGCCAGAGTGTCCTTCAGCAGAACGCTGAACGCCCATGCAGCCCACTCACAGTAATTCAATCTCTATCAGAACATCTGCTAATGGGCCCAAAACAATACATGTACACAGCAGGTCCTTGTGTTTGTGTGTGTATGTGTGTGTTTGTTTTTCTTTGTTAAAAAAAAAGCTTTATTGAACCAGATCCTCAGTTGCTGGATTAGGGACTTAGATGGATAATGGACAGTACATGAGTTGTCCTCTGTTCCTAAGTCCACTCGCATGCACACACTGACATACTGAAAGAGGCCCAGATACAGAGAAGAGATATGGAGGCAGAGAAAGGCATTAAGCAGAGAAGAAGAGGATGAGAGAGAGAGAGGGACAGAGAGCGAGAAAGGGAGAGAGAGAGAGAGAAAGAGAGAGGGAGAGGGAGGGAGATCGGGTCATAGACAGGCCAGGTCTGGGCGACAGCTGTTGCATCGTGAGTTTATCAGATTAAATCTGCCCATCTCCGTTGTGGGAGGCAGGGACCCAGTTAACTGATGCCCTAAAGACACACTAACATGTACACACAAACACACACATACACACACTTTTTATACTGTTCTACTTTAGCCTAATCAGCAGCTAGTCAGGGCTCTTCCAAAAAAAAGATTTGACTCACCAGTTATACTAAACCTCTTCATTCCTCCACCCTCCAAGATGAGATTTGTGTGCTAACGTCACATTACGTCATAGAGTATCTGGATATGTAAGTACTTTAAATTCAAACACGGAGTTTCTCTCTAAACAAAGTGCAGCTTTATTGTCATGATCACCCTCATTTTCATTAGTAAAAGCTTATTTTTCTTTCTGTCACCGATTGATTTAATGCAGTGGTTAATTCCACCAATACCCTTGAAATCTTTGAGATTGGCTGATCTCAGCATCCAGCACTAGGGGCTCCTTGTCAAATTTTACATATTTTAAACCCAGATATCATTAGATCTCAATCAAATACTCAGTTATGCTCTATTATAAGTTCTGGTGGCTGGCGCAAAAGCAAATCTTCCTCGTTCCAAACTATTTGTGGTCTATGGTCAATGGATAAAGTCAGACTGGTTAAAGTCCGACTTTATTCAGTTAACAGCTGTCTCCTAAAACCAAGTTAACGGCTATGAAGAGCACAGATGCCCAATCAGCAGAGCCATCAGCAGTAAAAAGGTTTACGTATTTACATATTTTTACATATTTATTATCTCTTGTAAAGTTCTATCAGTTATATCAGTTTCATTCATATTTCAAAGTGTTGCTAAATGCTGAAGTCAGTTTCTAGGATTCACTCCTCCTGCAGTTAATACATTAAGATGTTGTATGCTGTGTCATATATAAATAATGAAGGTTTGCTGCAATGCTGCTAAGTGCTTCAGAAGAATTGTTTGAGAGATTCAGATTTTATATTTTTGCTGTGGAATCAGCCAAATAATGACTTTGTTGCTATTACTTTGGGTTATGATGAGAGTGTTTGGTTCTACGGTACAACATCTGCTGCAGATTAGGCCGTAGAGGTTAGTGCATTATAAAATCAGGATGGGTGGAGGCTACATTAGGGCTGTATACTGCCAGATTTCCCTCAGCTACAGTACATCAGCACCTTGTTATGAATTCTCTGTTTAATTTGATTTAATTACCAATTTATTTTGGTAAACGCTCCTGGCTACTGCTAGACTAAACCTTGGCTCAGTTCAGCAGCGAGCAGGAATGAAAATCTTCTTCCTTTTTTCTGTATTTTCCTTCAACCTTGTCAACTTCTGCTGCCGTATTTCTCAGAATGTCTTTGGTCTCCAAATAACATAAGATTACTTTTATGAGTTCAGTTTGGTTTATGCTTATATTGATAGGGCTAAAATGTTACTATATTATTGTAAGAAAAGAGCAAGGCTGTCTGTTTGAAGAAGTAAGTCAGGCTCTGTCCCTTAACTGTAACCCAACCTGTCCTTGTGGCTGCATTGAGTTGTGGTCTATATTCTGTTACTGTGGAAGTAGAAATTGGTTTTATGATTGCTGAATGATTGTTAAACATCAGGGCAAAGTTGCATCTCTAGAAAATCTTTACTCTTTCATTCTGTTTTACTTTTTCAAAACTCCTTTGTAGCTGCAGGAGTATTTTCTATTTTCAAGCAACCTCAGGTGTAAATATGCCAAACAACAGAATAGGCGTAGGTATGTGAGGTGCACATGACAAGCTGTTTCTTTTCTTTTAATGTCTATAAAAGAACAAAAAAATTTCAGAATACTTTCTCCCAAGGGCAAAGCGTCACTGCCATTGCCTCTCCTCCACCCAGCCCCCATCTCAACCGCGAGCTATAGCCCTGGGCAAGCAACTGCAGTTCACAGCAATTAGGTATACCCAGAATCCTAATTTATACGATTTAATTTAATTCAATTCTCAATTTATTCAATTATTGAATAACACAGACCCTGCTTCTACTACCCAGCTAACCCCCTCCTCCATCCTTGTCATGACCAAACCCCCACCCGCCTCCTGCCTGTCACTTGCATGGCCGCTGCACTTGACAGGCGCATTTGCAACTGTTTTGGAAATTAATTGAAGGGGCACGATTCAGAAAATACTCCACATGTTGAATCCAGCAGAATGCTGAGTCTCTGCTGTTGAGAGATTATTCCACACTGGCAGCCACAGTGATATCTGCAGTTTCCCTTCAGTCGCACCCTATTCCTTGTACTAAAATCAATTTAAGCGCAGTGCTGTTTCCGCTCAATCCATTTGTGCTTGTTCCATGAAATTTTAGTCATGGCTATTATAACACGATGGAGGTCTGTGTCATGCAGCCCTACACTCACCCCAAACAACCCTCAGCACTCTGCAATACCAAATTAAAACTAAAAGCATGAACACATTGCTTCTCTAGTTCAGTTAAATAAATTATCATTTCTATTGTGAATGATGCAGCATCATAGTGATCTTAAAGAATAAGGCTGGTATTCAATTTTTTCTTATTTTCAACTAATCTTGTGAGTCTATCCCACATATACTGTCCTCAGATATTTGCATCCCTAAAACTTAAAAGTTTTAGGGATGCAAACGATATATTAAACTTAACTGCCAATCCTTTATAAATGTAAATTTGTAAATGTAGATACTTTGTTTTATTTATGTACAGTACAGATAGATGGAGAAATGTGTTTTGTAGTATTCGCGCAGCTTGGCATAAGAGGGAAACATCTGATTATATTAACCTAATTGATGTTATTTGGAAATTTAATAAATCTTTATTGGCAGAATGTTTTGTTATTTGAGATCTATTGTATATTTGTGTTATTTTTGTGACATGTAATTCAAAATCCTAACTTTACGTCATCATTAAACAGCCTTTTATCAAGCGTCGGGTCAATAGTGTCAGCCATATTCCATATTATCTTCGTTACTCTTCACTCTAAACGGGTCATGTATTACCTAGCTAACAACAGTTAACGGTAGTTTTCTCTGTTGGTTTAGTCACCTAGGCAACAGTTATCCTCGGCAGTTATTGAGTGAACATATTTCTCTACATAAGACTTGTTAACGCAGTGCAAGTCATTTAAATTTGGTGATGTGAAACTGTCCATTAAACACTTCCATTATAATAAAACATTAGGTTGATGTCTGAATTTCATACATTTTAAAAACACCAAAGAATTTATCTTATGATACGATGTGATATCTCACAATGCAACTCAATTTGACACAATACAAAGCAATATGATACTATGAATAATATGACATAGCACAATATAATATAATATTGTATGATAGGGTCTGATACGTTATGAAGCCACACAACAGTGTGATTTGATACAGCATGGTACAACAACATATGATAAAATGTGATATGACGTGACACGATGTGTAATGATGTTCAACAATACCACTTAGACTTTTAAATAATAAGTTATATATGATGCTGTTTGGTTGTTTTGTCACAGATTATATGAAAAAATGTATTTCCATTATATTTCAGAGGGTTAAACACCCTTGTTTTATGCTTGATTACTATACATTTTTGAGTTTTTTATTAAATCAGGTTTGACATTGTCACGTAAATGGAGTTGTAGAATTGTCTATAACCCTCAGTCTCAGTGATGACATGAAAATGACCAAATTGGGAGTAAGGAAGTTCATTTGTCTCATCACATTTGTATTAGACTGTATTTCAGTAGTTTCCTGGTCTTTATTCTTACATGTACATGCAGTTCATTAAAGAATGACAGTAAAGCTGATTTTCTGATTTATGATTTAAGTCATAGGCTACATCTATTATGTGAAGTGTGTGGGTCGACTAAACCAGCAGTGGTGCACCACCTGCCTGACTGCTCCAGCCTTCCCAGCATCCTCTTTCTCTCTCTGAGCTTTCCTGCTGAGTCAATAAGGAACTCTTTGGCTGGTGGAGGATGAAATCAGCTCAAAATAGAGTGCGTTAGCTTCCACAGCAGTAGGATATGAACAGCGTGCGATCTGAAGTGTTGTGTTAAATCTATTGACATGAATGTGTCAGAGGCCTACATGAAGCGGACGTCACACCCGGCTGCGTCTCTCCTCGCGTGGAGAGGGGAGATAAATCTGCCGCCTGTTGACTGCCGGGTGGGATTGGAGGCTATGAATGTTTCACAACCCATACTGTATTGTCATCATTTCTTTTATCTTGTGTTTCGCTCGCTACCATCAGCGTCTATGGTTCACAAACACACACAATAATACATACGCATACATACTCACACAAACAGGTACAAGGGTCCCAAGGTACATTTTAGTAAGAAGCTCCAATCTCCAAACACTAACGGCAAGCAGGTGACATTTAGATTTTGGGTACATTTCGGAAGAATTGGGCAACTGTGATACTGAAATTTAAAAAAATATATATTAATTTCTTAGGACCAAAGTTGAAATAATTAAAACTGATGGCCATAACCTGAGCATATAGAAATGTAAACTATCCAGGAGACCCCTGTGTTTGTATATTGAGGAAAACTGAGGGTTTCATTAATGGACAACTTTGAAATATGAATTTCTTGTGATAGAAAACGCCTCTGGAACCAGACATACACATTATACAGCATCTGTGATCATTTATCTGCTTTCCTTCTCCAGTAGTAAGTCACTGTGTTCCTTAACTTGGATAAGCCAAGTTCACTAAGGTGCTTAAATTCACAGTAGCCCTTCCTCTCGCTCTCTCTCCCTTCTTCCCTGTAAGCTCGCTTTTCCTCCTCCTTCTTCCGCCGCTTTCCCTCAAATCCTCCGTCTCCACTCTTCTCTCTTTTTTCTTCGTTAAACTATTTTATATTGCTTCCCTTCCTCACTGCTCACTTAATCTCTCCCTCTCTCTTTTTCCGGTTATCTACTCATTTACCCTTCTTCACACTTTCTCAACCTTTTCCTTTTTTTTTTCTCCTTCTTCTTTGCTGCTGGCTACGCTCTTCTTTTTCCACTCCTTCTTGCACACTTTCTTTCCACATTTCCACATTTCCTCCCCACCTCTCTCTCTTATTTAATCCCTCGCTGTTGTCGCCCTCAGTCCATTTCCACCTCGTGCATTTATACCTTCTGTTATCCCCCTTTTCTCTCTCACTCTATCAAGCTCCTCTCTTTCTTTCTCTCTCTCTTTATTCTCAGGGGCGTCCCTGACCTCATTCATTCATCTCTCTTCAAGACAGTGGATCCGCTCTCAGCGATTACTCTACATGCTCCGCTCCAACGTCCCTGTGTTTTTCAACCACTTTCACGTCCCCCCCTCTCCCCGCCCGTTTCATCCTCCCTTTCTCTCTCGCTCTCCTCCGTCTTTTGTCTCGAGCCAACCTATCGCCCGAGGGGAGTGATTGACAAGCAAGCGGGGGTCTTGTAAGGGGAGTTTTTGATTGGTGGTGAGGGAGATGAAAAGGATAAAGCCTTCTGGACCTGCCCTGACTGCACTGCAAAAAAAAATCAAGCTTCATTGTAATTTATCTTGTGTTCAGTCTGAAGGTACATTCACATCACGCATGTTTGAATTGGCCTCTTTGAAATCAGAAGTGTTTACGGCTTTAGTTTGCTGTGAGAACAATGTGATCTAAAACTTAGATGACACCAAAGAACCAAACTGATCAACACCTGAAAATGGAGAAACTATTTACACAAAAACAGTGTAGAAGTGTCCCAATCTGATCAACAGAAACTTGTGGGAAAGAGTTAAGAAGTCAAAATCAAATAGCTCGGCACTCACATGGTTAACAAGCAGCAAACTTGGCACAGAGCTTGAAATGATTTGCAATCTGAGTAGCTGCTATTCTGAGCCTACTTTTTGAGTTTTATTTGTGCCTGTATTGCCAATTTAAATTTCACATTTTTTGCATCAGCTTTCCTCCTTTTTTACCAGTAGTTATGATTTATTCAAATGTTCTTATCAGGAACTGTTCGTGTGATTTTTTTTGACTGAATCAGAGAAATTCAAAATTTCAGTTTAACACAAATTAGCAGAGTTGTAGTCCCACTTGCCAACATGGCCGATCAAAGCAGTGAGTCTGATATAGACACAACAATAGGTTTTGCTGTTGTTTGCTGAACGACAGGTAGCTAGATCAATGCAGCATTCAATATTCCGTTAAAACCAGCCAAAGACTGCTTACTTGCTTTAGCCAGTCAGTTACAGTACTGGGAGGCTTTGTTATGAATGGTAAATCAATTGTTCATCTTTCCCCAGTTTTCTGACCATAAAACACCTGAATGTGAACATGTTAGTTAGTTGTGGCGTATTCCCAAGAATACAACCTTACAACACTTGAGAGAAGGGTCATCTGTAAGACAGCTGTGGTGTAGTTAATTAGCACTGATGATGTAACCAACGATACAGTACAAAACAACTCTAAAACCAAAGAATTTGTGGGTATGAAAAGACAGATGTTGACATCTGGCAGCCAGCAGTTGCCCATGCTTGGAAAGCTGAGCACAACTAAATAACCTGAGGATGAACCACCGACCCTCATATACTTCATGTGTTCTTAAAACCACAGAAGAAGAAGGTCGACAAGTCCATCACACTTGGCCAGAGTTACAGGAACTGAATTCTTTCTTTCTGACACCCACAGCAAATGTATTACCAATTGTAACTGTAATTAAATTGTAAATAATCATGTAAATTGCTTCCAGAAATGTTGGGACTCATGATGAAATGAGAGGAGTGATCCTGCATGTATTAATGTACAGTTTAATTATCTTTAGCCTTTATAATATGTGTTGAAACTCATCTGACTGCATTTAAAATATAATTTATTTGACTATATTAACAGAAACAAAGTCATTATTCTGATTAAAAGACTACTGTACATCACTTTTAGCTTGGGTTTTTTTTTTGCAGTGTGTCTGGTTAACAGCTTTGGTGTCTCCCTGTTGTAAACCTGTCCAAACATCGCCACCGCATGGTGAACCTTGTACACTGCAGTGAGATTACGTCATCTCTCCTCCTGTCTGTTTGAGCTGTATTTATTGTCATGAGTTGTGAGCATTGTAGGAGATCAGGGCAGAGGCCTGCAACACAAAGCAAGATTAGTGTGTTAGCCAGCTATCTTTGGGCTTAACTCGGGTTTTTATAGGTCAGTAGAATCATTTAATCGTGCCAGGCTTTCTATTTTCCACTCTGGTTTTAAAACAGAGCTTTTAAAAAATGGAGAGACACTAAACGCTAAACACATAATGATGATTTTAGCTGCATTTTAATTGTGCAAAGTTTATTTCATCCTTGGAGTGACAGCTGACAGTGTGGATGATTAACTGTGATTTCATCACTGCAGCTCAGAATAACATGAGGAAACTGTGTGATGATAACGGGAAATAAAAACTAAATCGTCTTTTCCCAGAAAAATAATTCACACTCTGTTAATTGGCTCCCATGATAAATGCAACATTTGGGTCAGATGGATCTCATCAGTCATTAACTACTTTCTCACTCTTTGCTTTGGTAGCAGAGACAGTCTGACATTGTTTTTAATTTTTTTTATGTGCATGATATATGCAGAGTAGTTTGTTCATCATCCAACTAAAAAGCAAAAAATACTCACTCTATACCAAAGTCATATATAATAATTCCCACATGTATTTTACACCTTATTTTAGCCTACTTATAATATTTGGGAATCATTTCTACTGTTTCTACATCTTCTTATTCTGTTGAATGATTATATCGTTTACATTTCACTTCATTGAATATGACTTTTTGCTGTCGCTAAAACAGAACATTCCTGCAGGTAATTAGTATCATCTTTCCATATTATATCATATGAAGTACTTCATTCATGGTTTTGATGATGTTGCTTATAATGAACAACCCCGCCTTTTTCACATGGATGCGATCGTAGCTGGAAAACCCAGAGTTGACTGAGCTAGTTTATAACCAGTTTCATGATACCAGTTATCCAAGATGGCCAACGTTGAGCTCAGTGAAGCCAGCTCACCCAGTGAGAGCCAGACTTGGATGAATTTGCAGGCACTCATGTGACATGCAAACATAAGGTGTGTTTTTGCATAATATACACAAACATCTATTTGAGAATATATGCATATAAAGGTATTTGTTAGCACACAATATTTGTAAAGAGATAAGAGAGAAGCAAACATAAGGTGCCACCTGAGGTCACGTAGGTTCCACATTACCCCTGTTCCTGCATCCCTCCATTGGCTTCCAGTAAAATTCAAAATTCAAAACTACAAGATCCAGCTGAATACATATAAAGTACTCCATGACCTCGCCCCTAGCTACATTTCTGAGCTCCTTGATCCCCATTCCACTTCACGACCTCTTTGATCCACGAATCTCGGCAAATCAAAAGGTATTTACATTCTTAGCCCCAACTCTGTGGAATCATCTTCCACAATCTGTTAGATCTGCCAAATCCTTGGACTGTTTTAAACAACACCTCAAAACCTATTTATATCGGCAAGCCTTTCTATAGACCTCCCTTCTTGTTCCTATGTCCTGTTTTATCGGTTTCACTTTTTCATGCGTATGTGTCTGTAAAGCGCTTTGTAACTGTGTGTTTTAAAAAGTGCTATATAAATAAAAGCTTACTTACTTACTTACTTACTTACTTACATCATTGTAAGCATTTGCAGTGTAGCCATGCTCGATAATCGAATATTCAGACTGAAGAATCCTCTGTGTGTAAATATGCAAAAACAATGAGTGAAAAGCTCTGGAAACAGCTGTGTTATTTCTCTTGCTAAGCAGACAACAGACCCTGAGAGCATAACAGATGATTCCCTAAATGAGAAAATCTAACAGTGACCTCTTCATCACCTGACTCTGCAAATGTGCACACGCGCACACGCACACACACACACACACACACACACACACACACACACACACATCCACACTGAGTTCAAGTCTCCTTTGAGACTTAAACCCACCACCTGTCTCCAACTGCATCTGCCAGGGAACAGCATGTGTGTGTGTGTGTATGTATTTGTGTGCGCATGCGTGCATGTACTGTATGTGTGTGAGTTTGTGTTTTTTGTAGTCTTACACAACCAGAGCTGTTTTTAAAGGTACTCTGTGGAGTTTCTGACCTCTAGTAGTGTTATGAAGCAGTTTTTTTGAGTCCCTGTTTGGTTTGTCTCGTGCATCTGTGTCCTCGTACACAGTCCTGCCAACAGTTTCACATTATTCCAACTATCTACAGGTGGCCGTAACGCACCAAAAAATGTAGAAATGCACCAGGAAAGGCAGGGAGGAAGAAAATTGCATGCAAGTAGACGTGGATGAACCCACATAACTTTTGTTTGTTTACAAAAAAACTCCACAGGGCACCTTTAAGTCATTTGAGATAAGTCCAAGAGTCTTAAGTGGTTTTTACTCCACTGTCTGAGACCAGGTCTTTTCAATGCTTATGACTAATGATTCAGGATGTGTGGCTATGCAAAGGCCCTGTTTAATTTATTTTTTATTGTTCCAGGAGTTTAACAAGGTCAAAACATGAGACTTGTTGACTTGAATGTCTTTGCTTTTAAATCTCAAGCAAGTCAAGTATGAGAGTAATCGAGTCCTAGTGAAGTCTCAAAACTTCAAGTCTGCAGCTCTGCCATTCTTACTATTGAAATACAGTATTGTTGATTTGGGAAATAAAGATTATGCTACTGTTAACTTCAAAGATGCCAGCCTTCCTCTGCTAACTTGTACTCCAATTTTTAAAACCTCCATGTGCTTATTTTGTCCACAGATTATCTCTGTAAAGCATTTTGTAATTGCTTTGTTAAAAGGAAAAGAGCTAAACATCCAAAGTGCATGTGAATTTTACAATGATAAGTGTGTGTGCCTGAATTTGTGAACTACGTCATCTATAACAGAGACAGAAACGGCAGCTCATTACTGCAGGTCAGGACAGGTTGTGGGAAGGAGGAAGCACATCATTAAACTGATCTGTGGACTTGCCACATTTATTGGTTCTCGCTCGTCGTTTAGGGCTGTAAATGTCAGGAGTTTGGACCATTATTTCAACTGCAAAAGTTGATCGTCCTAATGAACTGATATTTTTGTCTGAGATACTTTGCAATCCTCCAGAGTGCCGAGCACATCAGGATGATAAGCAAAGTGACATTGGATCTTGTTGAAATGGTCTATATGTGCTGTCCTGGCAGGAAAGTGTCATGACTGTGTGGGTTCGGACGTTGGCCGACATCTCTCATCTCCTGGCTGTTGTGGGAAAAGTAGCTGACAGCCAGAGCAGGTGGAAGGTATCTTAACCCTGGAGATTGTGAGATTGTTTACTTTATTGTGCCAACACCTTATGTAATGGTAAAATTACAATACTTGATAAAGTAGGGATTCTGTGTTTTGTTAAAAAGTAGTTCAACAGGACATTCAAGTCCAGAGTCAAGAAACCACAGCAGACCCACTTTTATTCAAGATAAGACAAATTAGGCAATTCAACAAACTAATATAGAGGTCTAAGTTGAAGCCTGAGACTTTCCACTGACACAAAGGTAACTCTGACACTCTGAGGATACAAAATTTACTACAAACAACACCCAGAATAAAAAAAAAACACCTAAACACAGACTCATGAGCACTCAAATGGCTTTTGGCAGGTGTCTGTTTTCATTTATTCATTCTTAACCCTTTCAGGAAGATACCACTACAGCATAATCACCTTCTTATTTATTTTAAGTAGCTTATAATGATATTTTAATGAACAATTAAAATCTTATTTCCTTCATTGTTAAGTTGAGCTAATTAGGAATCAGCTGTGCAACAGGATTACTGCAGACATTATTAACTAATAACGCTCAGTTACCATCTTCTCTCCATGAAATTTAGAGGTTTAGAGGTTCCAATGATTGCCTGCATGGTCTGCTATCTGGGCTACATGCTAATTGCTGCTGGTGACCTTAACCGTGCTGAAATTCTCCACTAATAGCATTATTATTAAGACAATCAACGGATTTGTCTAAGCTGCTCAGTTCATTAAAACAGAACCAATTACTCCAGTTATTAATTTATCATATGATGTCTGTTAACTTATGCCTCTGACTCTTTGTGTCAATCCAAACCCGTGTAAATAAAACAAAATAATATACATCACAAATATTACAGGTTGGTGTAGTCAGCGATATTTTTTCAATTCCATGTGTAAAGCAGCATAGCTTGAAAAGTCCAGATCAGCACTGACTTTCATACACCTAAAATTTATTGGTGCATGCGTGTGTGTTGTCCACATATAATAGCACACTAGGAGAGAGTATATAGTATGAGCAGTGGAGAGAGAGGAAATACAGGACCTTCTTAAATAATAAAATCCCAGCTACCATCTGCTTCGTAATAAAGTTTATTTCTTCATCACTTTTCTTCCACCTTTCTACCCTTTTTTCTTGCTTTGTTTCTTTCCTTCTGATTGAATGGAAAGAAGGAACAATAATGGAAAAAGCTAAGGAAACAACTATTGAGAAATTAGAAGAACAGCTGGGAAATTAGAAACTAAACAAGGAAATGAACATAAAAAACAAAGGAAGGAAGAAAAGAATGATGCATGGATGTAATTAAATAAAGTTTTTTTTTTTTTTTAAAGTCTGGGTGTGGATGGCATCATAAATAGAGAATATATCATGTTTCATAAACTCATAACCACACATTTGCCTCTGTATGTGATTACATATTAAACTAATAGGGATTTCCAATTTGAATGCAGCAAAGCTAACTGTTTTGATACTGATTATTCTTGTTTTTAATTAAATAAGAGCTGCATTATGTGTAATATACGGTAAGTATATGTATTGTCAGTGGATATACAGGAGGAAATTGAATAAAAAAAGCAGCATAGGATTTCAAACTTACAGTGTACCGTTCATCTGTTTTAACAGAGTCAGCAGAAGGCCTCATTTATAAATTAGAAAAACAGCCTCTAACTTTGTCCTGGAGTAAATGGTAAAACCATTTCATAAGAGCAAAAAAAAATCTGAAGTTTGCAGGATTAATACCCAGGATAATTCATGAAAATAAATTACTTTTAGCCTGTGATAAATCACAGAAAATATGAGCAGAAATGTGAGCCCACCTTCCTTTTACAAATTAGGTCCAAAAGTGGAAACTGATGATCAGCAGATGGGAGCAAAGAAAACAGCAAGTTAGGAGTCAGGGTGAGAGGGAGCGATGTAAACACAGAAAAAGGGCAAATGGCACTTCACATTACTGGGGTTGTATCCACAGTGATGGGTCACTCTTAACAGCATATAATGTCTATCCATGCAGTGTGAGTTATTGTTGGATCCATGTGGCCTAAGGGCAGAGTGCAGCAGTAGAGCGTGAGCGGATTTATCTATAGAATAACAGTATCAGTATGTACAGTACATCTGTTAGATGATGGGAAGAGAGACTATAGAGTCTGATGGTTATTTTATCACTGCAGACAGGAGAGATGCAGAAACTGTGGGCGGACCGATGTATGTAGGAGAGAGTTTGACAGTATTATTTAGATTCAGATGGGCGAATATACATGATGGCAGAGACAAAGAGTATGTAGAGATCTGCAGGATAGTTAGAAATGTTCTGTGAAGCTGAGACAGAAGTAAATTAACATAAATAAACTCTTAATATTTTAAAAGAGATGTGATAGAAATGTGCAGTCCTTGGAATTAAGAAAAAGAAGTGAATTATTTGAGAATAATTATAGGACATAGAGAGATTTTTACAATTGAAACCAAAAAAAGGAAACTGATTATGTCATTAAAAAGTCTGCACTGGATGAGTAATTCATCCCTTCTTTAAAAGCATAATTTTGGCTCCTGTATCCTTGGCTTAAGTCCATTTGAGTCATCTTGTTTCCAGCTGTTTGGTTTCCAGCTGTTTCCAACACCTCATATCAAGGTTTTCAGAAATCTCCCTCAGGAAAATTAACGGTAAACTACTTCCAAGCTTCCAAAACCAGCACTGCTAAAATTAGTACAAGTGAGCTTAAGCTCTGTATGTGAGGACTCAGTGAGTGTATAACACAGCACAGGATAAAGGGAGAGCGAGATGGGAGCATAGATGGCAACAGGGAAGGAGAAAAGAATGAGAGATGGGAGAAGAAGGTCAGAGATGTGGAGGCCTGAGGGGTGATAAGAGAAACCCACCAATGGCTACAGCGAACATACTGTATCTATTATCTATGTACATCTGTGTAGATACAGTAGGACAGTGTTACAGTATGAGGTAAGAAAAAAAAAGAAAGCCTGTCATTCTTCTCATCTCCTGCTTTAATACTATGATAATTACAGAGGAAGTTACCAAGACAGTTACTATAAATGAATCAACATATTGTAAACATCCCCTCCTCTCTTCTAAAGCAAACAAAATGTAAAAAAAAAAAATAAAAAATCCTTAAAAAAAAAAATCCATAAACCAATCAGGGACAAGGAACATTTGCGGAGAACATTTCATGCAGTGAGAAGTGAGTTGGAAAGAGATTTGTGTTCGATACAATTGTTTTGTTCCAAAATAAGAAATTGAAAAAACACCAACTTAAAAAAACAAATGTACAGCAGAAAGTTCAAACAAGCTATGGCACATTTTAGCAGACATCAGATAACTCAACATCTCACATTTCAGAGATACTCAAGGATCAATGTTTTATTTATCCCCTACCAAAATGTATAAATAATATTTTTGGCATAAAACTCTTCACATATATTATTTTCATGCCATTTCATGCATTTCCTAAAAATTGGTGGCACGATGCCTTAAACGCTGTTCTTTTTTTTCTCTCCCTTTCTCTCAATAAGTTATAAACACTGGTTATTTCTGGCACATGTCTGATAGTGAAGATCAGGTGTTTGTCAAGCAGGATAACTGCGACTAATCGGATTCTAAACAATCATATGAACACAGTAATTAAGACTCATATGCAGAATATATATTCTGTACACATCTCTTTTTTTTTTAAACTGACAATAAATATTTGTATGGCATTTATAAATACAAGTCGGAGAACATACATGAACAGTTGAACAAGGCTCATTAAAAAGTACGATTTTTTTTTTTTCTTCAGACGGTGAAACAATTATGACTGTGAGACATTAAGCAGGGGAATACTATGATAATAATGATAATAAAGTGTAGGTGGGGTGTTTAAACTGGGCACTCTGGTTAAGATACTGGTGGGATTTTGGCACCAAAATCATATTAAAAAGTCTTGTTGGGTTATTTATGGTCAATAAGAAATAAAAAGGACTTGTGATTAGTGTGATTTTACAGAGTTAAAAATTACAAAGTGGGGCTCCGACAGAGAAAATCATAACCCGTTTTCACAAACTCTGACGCTGCAGTTAAAATTCTGATGATTGGTATACCCCCCTCACCCTCCCTCCCTCCCTCACTCCCTCCCCTCCACAGAGCAACTAATCCAAAGTGAAGCACAACATGCAAACAGATCAAATTTTCCAGGAAAATCACTCCATCCAGATCACGCTGACCTCACACATAATCACTCAAACATTTTAGATAAAAAGCGCAGACTTTACTGACTCCACATTTCATGATTTATGGGTCATAATGACATCCTTCAAATATTCAAACAGTTACGGTAAGTCCAGCCGCAGGAATCGTTGACGATGAGCTGTAGGAGCTACATCGTGGGCGGGTTGAACAGTCTCTTATAACTGACTGTAACAGACAGAGACTGTCGATTGTAACGTTGCCAAAAAAAGATGTAAAAGGTGAGAATGTGTCTTAATTGGATACATTTTTCATTAACGCTTAATGAAGTGCGTATGCGATGAGGCTACAAATGCAAAATATAGGTGAGGGTGTGTGTGTGTGTGTGTGTGTGGCGGGCGGGGAGGTAGGACTAACAGTGATTACAGGATGAGCGACGTATGTTAAGGCTATAGTTGCCTAATGGGGGGAAGGTTCAGGGTGTCCAGAGCGCTGTGGTAGAGCTCTCTCAACGCTCTCAACAGATACAGGCGACAAAACATCTGGTTGAAGAGATGAGGCAATGGCTCCTGGGAAAAAAAAAGAAAGGGAAGAGGTGATAATACGAAATGAAAATAAAGAGATTTCAGGACAGAGAGAGAGAGAAAAAGAGAGAGATAATAGATTGAATATTGCTGCCCTCATAGTGAACTGGTGGGTTTTTTTTATGATTTTTTTGACATCAGTAATCATATTCTGTCAGTGACAAAAAGTCGCCAGACGGGGCAACGGGCTATTACTACACTAATCTCTATATGGTGTAGGGAACACAAATTCACACGCACACAAACCCAGACGAATATATTTGTACAGACATTCACCTGTAATAATAAAGAGTTACTGTAACAGTTAACATCTCTTGTGCTTATAATAAATACGTCCTCACCCCGAGCACGTGGACTCTGTTGTAGTACGAGCTGAAGTCTTTACTGAGAGACACCAGAAATTTACAGATCTGAGGAACACAAACACACATACGAGTTACATAAACATCTCAACATCAGACTTTTTGTTTAAGCCGCTACTGATCACTAATTTGTTCATTTAAGTGCTCCGACCTGTTCAGTTTTAATATTGACTCTGGCTCCTCCCCCTTCACAGTCTAACGCCTGTCCTGATTGGTCCAGCAGCTCGGAGAACGGTATGAGGTAATTGAACAGGAGAAGCCACTCGCCCTGCCGGTCGAAACACAGAGACAGGATGTTAGGATGAAAACTGAAATGTTACAGCGAGGACTTTTATAAAGTGGACAGTTTATAATAATGGAGAGAAAGAAAAATAAAAGCTGAGGGAATTAAAGGAGAGACAGAGAACAGAATCAAGTGTTACCTCTTCTTTGAGAGCAGAGAAGTCTAACTCAGAGCCATCAGGGATCTCTGGGTACAGACCTGCAGACAAAATACATAAATACAAATTCAAGCTTGTTATACAGTAAATAATAATCATAAACTCTGTAGTGTATTTATTTTTCCATGTACACTTCTTACACTGTATGTAATATTTCTATAAGGCTGCAACTAACGCCTATTTCATTCTTGATTAATCTGCTGATTATTTTCACAATAAGTTGATTTATCGTTTAAACTATGAAATGTTAAAAATAGTGAATGATGGCGTTCACAGTTTCTCAGAGGCCACAGTGATGTCTTCAGATTGGTTGTTTTGTCTATCAGTCTAAAATGTTAAGATGTTCAATTAACTGTCATATATGAAAAGGAACAAACAGCAAAACTTCACATTTGAGAAGCTGGACAATGCATTAAGATGCATCGCAACTCTATACTCCTGTGAGTCTGACGCACACATACAGGCTCCTGATATGTAAATGTCAGAATGTTTTTCACAGCACTGAAATGTCTGTGGCTTCAGTTTTTGACCTACTTTTTAGTTTTGGCTTCTTAGTGTAAAACACCAAATTTAGAACGACGACACAAAAATAGTTGTATTGCGAACTGTAGTCCCAACAATACTCTACATTTAATATATATTTATCATTCTTGTATGATTAGAAAATTGTATTATTTATCATTTCTGTGGCATTTTAACATATATTTTAACATCATATTAATTTGAGACAATTTCCATAAATAACTAAGACTAATGTGGAAAAGATTGTCCTGCATTTTACACTTTTTATTACGTTTATTGTTTATTTTTGTCTTCTGAGCTTCAGGGAACCTGCCAAACCACAGTGATCTGATTATCTGTAATGTTGTTGATCTGAGAAATGCAAAGCACGTCTCTCACCCTTCCCCACTCCTCTCTCGTAGCTGTCGAACAAAGTGTGCAGTCTGGCACAGTTATACATCACAAACACTCCTCCTCTCGGGCCTTTGGTGGACACACTTCCTTCCCTCTGGACGTCCAGTGTCACCTAAACAGACAGCTGTCAATCATTCTGACTCAACTAATTATGTCACAGAGGAAACTGCCATCAGTGTAAAAGGGACGTTTCTGCATGAACAGAATTTATAATTAAAAAACTTGTGAAGTCATATTATAATCACTATGGGGGGGAGGTCACACACTCGTGAACACACGCGTAGCACATCAGCAGCTACATGACACATTCAGGTGCGAACGCGCAGCTAAAGTGGAGACTCACAGGACTGGTGTGGACTGTTGACAGCAGCTCAAATCTGACGGTGGCAGAGGTCATGACCCTGATGATGTCATCCCACGTCTGACCTACAAGAGGAGGAGGCGGCAGCGGCATTCACCCCAATTAATTCACTTCGTCTGTAGTTAATAGTAATTTGTATCAGTCAGTTTCAACACATACACACTGCGTTTATATGCACACACACACACCTTCTACTTGATCTCCATACTTCATCTCTGAGGCCTCCTTCATTTGACCTCTTCTCAGCCTGGAGGAGAGTGGGAAGACAGAAACAATCAAAGCCTCATTTACACAGACGACTGGGCTAAAAACATACAGCGATAACACGAGGATGAAGAAAAGCACCATCAACGCCCACTAGTGTTCTTTTGATTAAATTTAATTAGAGCTGCAATTTTACAGTGCGGAGAAGAGCTCAGTAAGAGTGTCTTTCGTGATAATAAACAGTATGTCTGGTGGAGAGGTGGGCAGGGCGAGTGGAGGCAGAGAAAGAGCTGTGATGGAAAAAGAGACGGGGAAGACGAGTGGACACGAGAGAGTGAAGAGGAAAAAGAAAACCTGAAGACAAAGAGAGAAATGATGACAACAGACAGAAGAGGAGAAAAAAAATCATATCACTGAGCAAAGTCACAAAGAAAGTCTTACTGCAAGTACTGTGCAGCAGTGAGGTGAGAACCAGGAGTCTTCACAGGTCCACACACCAAATGTCTCTGCAAACACACACAGAGCACAACAGGTAAAAATAGGAACAAACTGCTCTAAATGATTGTGTGTGTGTGTGTTTGTGTGTGTGTGTGTGTGTGGATACCTGCGTATGTGTCGCTCCGCTGGCTCTCCACAGCATCGCAATCTGCTGCTGGCGGAACTCATCCTGACAAGAAGTTACGTGTAACGCTGTTGCCATGGCTACCTATGAAAAAGGCAGCAAAGATATCCAAATCAATGCTTTGTTTGTCTGTTTTTTTTACATAAGAATTTTAAAAGATGTATTTGAATCATCAAAGGTAGCAACAGGGGACAAACATCACTGTGTATCCATGTGTTGGTTTGTGTTTGCATAGTGCTGTATAAAGGCTTTGTATGTGAGTTCAGTGTGTTTGTGTGCTGCATATTTGCATGCATCTCACTGTGCAGTCGGCTGTGGCTGTCTCCAGTTGGGCCAGGTGGGAAACACTGTCTCTGTGCACTGAAACAGATAAGATATTAACAATCTGTTACAAGCAAATATACAGTACCAACAATATGTTATCCTGCTAACTTTTCTCTTACCTAAAGCTACAGTAACCAGACCAGACAGAAAGATAGTTCTGCTTTTTAAAAGACCAACACACCGTTATAATATAACCATTAACAGCAGAAAAATGGACAGTAGTAGATTCTCAAAATTAACAGTTGAATCAAACATGCCCCATGGTGGCCTCACCTGTGCAGGTGCCAAGACTGGGGTCATATCCCAGCAGCCCCTCCTCCTGGAAAACTCGTTTCAGGTTGATCCTGAGCGCTCCCTCATTCTCCCCGTCCTCTGCCTTCCTCCCTCCTCCTCCGCTGGTCCTCCTGCCTCTCTCATTTTCCCTCTCTCTGTACGGGGAGTTCTCCAGCGCTTCCTGGATCTTCTCTTCACGCTGCTCATTAGTCCAGTTGGCCGGGGATGTCGGCCAATCGAGGCCCAGGGTTCGGAGGAAGGTGATGATGTCGCTGTCTTCGGGAAGCGTGGGGCAATAGGACACTGAAAATCTGAGACAGGTAAGTAGATTTACATCAGTATGTTTCACCTCAGGCTGCAACTAATCATTATTTTCATCACTGATTAATCGATTAGTACAAAATATCCAAATATACTGGAAAATGCCCTTTACAGTTTCAAAAAGCCCAAAATAACATCTTCAAAATACTATTTTTGTCTGACCAACATTATTAAATCCAAAGATTTAGAATTTACACTGATATAAAAGAGAAAACCAACAAATCTTCACGTCTGAGAGGCTAAAACCAGCAAATGTTTGACAGTTTTCCTTGATAAATGACAGTTAATGGGTTTTCCACATTTTTGGTGACTGATTTATTGTTTCAGCAATGCTGAAATGCCATGACAAAAAAAGTAAAAAGAGAAAGAAAAGAGCATTTTGTTATGGATGACAGTGAATCAAAGGGAATAGATGTAGAAGAATCATGAAAGGGAGTGTAAATATGTGCTTTGTTTGTATTTTATCATAACAAACATATACAGATATCTGCCCCACAGATCAAATGAGCATTTCCTCTCATATTTTCCATTCACAAGACCCTCCTGTCATGCTGGAATTTACCCCCAGACTCACCCCTGTCTTCTCAGCAGTGCCCCCATGTGGTCAGCCAACAGAACAGTCCTCAGCTGGCCCAGAGTCAGTGTGTCAGGAGTGGGTGTGTTGGGTTTAGGGTGCAGGGCAGGACAGTTGAGCACCACACAGCCCTGCCTCTGACCTGATGGTGTCAGGTACTCTGTGGCTCCACCCGCCAGGACGGCCCTGAAGGCTGCAGCCCGGTCCACCCTCACCCTCAGCCCTTCACCCATCACCTCCCCACCAGCCACAGGGAGAACCCCACTGCCACGGAGGGACAAGACCCTGGACATCACTGCTGGAGGGACCTAGGTGGAAAAAAGGGACAGAGACATCAGAGACTCACATGCATGCAAGCATGAACACGTTTATATGTGAGTGAGTGAAAAGGGACAGAAATTAGTGGAAAAGACTGATATTCAGGTAATGAGATGTGCATATACAGTATGTCAAGTACTAGAGATGGTCTGATACACTAGATTGGCATGAAATTGATATTGTAATATCTCATTTGAAAGGCGACATGTTTACTGTGGAAATTAGAAACACAGTAAACATGTTTGTTTTGGGGTTATTGATTTTTCAGCTTATATGCATGTCTGAAAAGAATTGCTTGTTTCTCACATGCATATGTTGCTAATACTAAAATGAATATATTGTCAGTATCAGTGGGGAAAAAAGCAGATACTGTTATCTGCTTCAGACACTATCAGTGCATTTCTAGTGGGTAAACCCATCATGACAGGTTTGTGTTGCAACACAATGCATGCAAAAACACCAAGCATCCTGGTGCATGGTGGATATTAGCATACAGGGTGTGCTGCTTGTGTTTTTACGCCACCACAGTTGCGGCTTCGTGTTTGCAGCTGTGCTGTGCCCCATATTGTATCTGTCACTCATGGGTTAATAATTACTGCCGCAGGCTGAGTGTCTGGTCGATCATGATGCGGCCTCTATCAGTCCAACGGTTTGTCTGTCTCGGTATCATTCAAACGTATTCTGGGTTTCGGGTTTTAGGTGTCTTTTGCTCGAGATTTGCGAAATTGAAGCCAGCCTTCGCCTGGTTTTTCTAACGGGAGGTTGGAGTCAGCTGGGCGTTATAAAGCAGATAGTTCCGGTGCTCTGTTCTCATTGGCCGAGTCACGTTCTAAACCGTTAATATTAATGTGCACAACAACATCACACCTGCCTTTAGCTACAGCCCAAGAACTATACTGTTTGGCGGAAGAATCATTTGTTGACTTTCTCTCAAAATATTTAAGTTAGGTTAACTAGCTAACATTTAAAATAGCCGTTTAATGAGGTTGTAGTCCAGTTGCGAGTACTGTCTTTAAAATGTGTTTCAGTTCATCTAATTGAATGCAATTCGACGTAAAACACCGATAAATAAGAATTAAAGCCACTATAAATGCTGACAAACACAACAGGTATCAGTCAAACCAACCTGCCCGTCCGCGTACAGCGTGTGAAGCATCGTGGTCGGCGACAAGAAGTCCCTGTTTCGGAGGTTTTTAGCGCTGCTCTCCTTAAACCAAAGCTTCTCCGGGTCAGGGAAGATCCTGTCGCCGCTTCCCTGGCTGGAATCGGGGACATTTTCACGTTTCCCCCGCAGTGCTGAGCTCAGCGCCCGGACTGTAGGGGTGATCCGGAGGGGCGAAGACTCCTCGATATTCTCCATCACCACCAACAACACAAACAGGTGAGCTTGCTACCAGGCTATCAGCACATCCCCGCCATGCTCCTGTTTTCTGTTACAATTTGTTCACCCTGGTGTGTCCTGATCCAGGCTATTGTAAGCCTCAACGCTGCACAATGACAGTCGATGTTGCAGCAGTACGGTTGATAACTGATCGATGTCAGATATTGGCTGTAAAGGAGGACTGCATTGGCTGTTTTTTCCCTTTGCGGAACCAGTGAAGCGCAATCTGTGTTTCTTCCGAGGTGAATATCCGTGTTGGACCAGTGGATTACACCTAATAGCGCCTTCCAGTGTGTGGCAGAGTAACTGCAACCTGAACTACACTTTAAAGTAGCCTCATGTGGACACATACATGTCTGTCCAGATCATAGACTGTATATGAGGATCTATATATACAGTCTATGGTCTGATGCTGTTTTCCTGGTTTATGGTAGACCCCATAATGAATGATAATCTTAATGCTACAGCATACAGTCATATTTTACATTAGTGTGCTTTCAACTGTGTGGAAATAGCTTGGGAAAGACCATACCACTATAAACAACAAGAAGTGTATAAAACATATGAGTGCATGTATGTATGTAAAGTGCAGTATGTGTGTGCGTCCTACCTATAATATATGAATAAATATCTATATGTATGTATATATACGTATATGTTTTCTTATGTATGTTTGTGTGACATCAGGCAGGCTGCAAGCTGGTGGTCTAATGGAAAAAGCTCTCTGGACAGGAGCAGCTGAAACAGACCATGGTCAGGGTTGCTGGGGTACAACACACAAAACAAACTAAATGTTGCACATTTTATAGATCAAATGATTAATTGAGAAAATAATCGTCAGATCAATCAAGAGTCATCATTAGTTGCAGTCCGAGCAGATAATAGATTATCAATAATGTGTTATCTCAAATGATAGGTTTACAACTTTTGAGGTCTGTCTAATGTCTAGTTTACAGTTTACATTAAGTGGATTTCTTCCAAAGTTACAACATTTTTAGTGCAAATTTCCCTCTCTTTGTCTTTACACTGCTGCTCAACAGGGAAACACTGCCCTGGGAAACAAAAGTGGAATGTAAATTTTTGAGCAATTGTGCCTTTAAACTGCTACCATTTGCTATATTAGTTATTTACCAACAAGTAATTATAATGTGTTACATATTTTAATGTAAAATTATACAAAATTGCAATAAGTAACAATATTATTTAATAGTATAGATTATAGGACGGGTTCAACATTTTTAAGTCTGTCTTAAAGCAATAGTCAGGTTCCCAAATGAACATTAAAAAAGGTTTTGCTTGTTGTAATTATTCCTCCTGTTCATACTGACAATTAAAAGATTAATTCCTAATACACTTTTAATGTAGGTGACAGGGGACAATTCTTTGGTGCAAAAATATATTCAAAAGCTTATCTGAAGCTAATATGAGGCTTCCGCCATCAAAATTGGCCAAATCAAGTGGACATATTCTGAGTCTTTTTAGTACAACATTAAAAGTAATTTTTAGCTACAGTGACAGAGCCATAATAGACGATCTTTGAACACGTCCTCTTCCGGCATAGAAATATGACGTTAGCGGCGCAAATATACAAGGGAGGTGTTTGAGTTGAGATAACAGTTTATTGAGTTGAGACGTTTCAGTGCCAGATTTTTTATTCCACAAAGAGAAGATGCACAACTGGCAGGAGAACGAAATTAAAGAACTTTTGACCATCCGGGGGTCGGAGGCGATCCGCAACCAGATCACGGGGACGGCGAAGGACTCTGTTGTTTACAACAGGATGACCAGACTGCTGGCGGAGAGGGGGGTGTACAGGTCGCACATGCAGGTGATCAGCAAACTGAAGGCGCTGAGGAAGCAGTACACCAAGTACCACCAGCAGAAGACCCGCTGTGGGAGCGCCCGCGTCGACTGGCCGTTTTATGAGCAGTGCCACCGGGTTTTCTCAAACGCTCCCGCAGGAAACCCGGTTAAGCGGAGCCGGAGTCCTAGCCCCCCGCCTGAGCCGACACCTCCATCACCACCTCCTCAACCACCGCCTGCCGTCAGCGAGGAACATCAGGAGGTTGTCGTCAGTCTCTGGGACGAAGTTGACGACGGGGAGATCCACAAACATCTGGGTCCAGTGGAGGCGGAGGACGACGAGGAGCAGTACAGTTCATCAGAGCACTTACAGCCCATCAGTAAGTGTCTGTTTATTATTATACCTGGATGACGTGCAGGGTCATGTGACCTGAAGTCCCGAGTTGGGGTTTAACAGCATTTATTTATTTTGACAGAACCCAAGTCATTTTAAATGCTTCATAATTAATTCTGACTCACAAAAACCACAGATAAGAACCACCCCAGCTACGATTGAGACGTTTGAACGTCCAATCAAGACGTCCTGTACTGGTTCAGAAATAGTTCCAAAATGGAAATTGTGCCGACGTCCTGGACGTTACCTGGCCATCAGCTGGACGTCCTTCCTGGCCAAATTTGTTGTTATCACCAGTGGTCCTATTCATCTATTGTGCTAAAGTTTATGTAGTGTGAATTCTGCAGCTTTATACATCCTTTATGTCCAGATTAACAACTTAATATGCTATATGTTCTAAAATGGTCCAATCAACGTCCTGTCTGACCCGGACGTCAGTTATACATCTCAACAATGTGTCGCTTTCAAAATAATCCTAATTAAAAAAATTATATATAACCAAACACATTGAGTGTCGTAGTTAATACAAGGCAGATGCATCATTTTTACAGAAACACTGAGTCACTATTGACGTGCAACAGTATTTTATTTGGATAAATAACACAGAACAATAACACATAAGTACAGTTTCTTGTAGATAATCTAACAGTTTGAACTCTTATCTCTTTTAATTCCATCTGATTCACTTTTCTCCAGTTTCCACTGAGGCTGCAGCAGGCTAATGCTAATGCTAACTCCAGGATGTAAACAGTCGCTGACAGTCCTCGTCGGGAACTCTGTAAGGAAAACAGAGGCTCTAAGTCATTGAACTTTTCATCAACATGAGCGTTACGGAATATACACGCCAAAATAAAAGCAAACTTACCCAATAGCCTTATCTCTGCTCCGTTTCTATCCTGTTTCTGTTGCTTTCAAACTACTCAGTAAGCAGGCGCAGTACTCAACTCACGTGCTGAACTTCGCGTATTCTCGCGAGACGATGCTTCGCTCATTTCAAACACGAATGACCAAAAGTATAAAGATTATACGTCCATGATGAAGTTATGTGACTCAATAATAAATCCTTCGTAACTTTTATTTACCCAGATGAAACTCACATCATTGCTTAACAGTTAAAAACTGATTATGGCCAATGACATTGATTTTATGTGCAGAGGACGTCTTTTTAGGACAATCTGCTCTCAACCTATTTTTAGGATTTTAAAATAAAGTTTTTGTATGAAAATTACAAAATAAAACACACATAGGTGTGTTGCACAGCAAAACTTTGAGAAGTATTTGAAGTGTTTTTGAAGTCAGGTCCAGGTTGAACATGGAAAGGTAGATCAGTCAGGTGGGTAAACATGATTCTCTGCTCTTGTTCCTATCCGGAGCTACAAACATGCAAATGTATGTAACGTAGCTTAAACACACATTATATCATTGATATATGATATATCGATATGACTCATCAAATAAACTTCAACTAGTTGATTATTTATCATAGTCATTGTTTTATTTCAAATCCAGTCTGTTAAAACACAGATAAATCCTGTTACTGACAGGCTGCTCTCTGTCTTTGTCTTCTAGCGTACACGGTTCCATCTAAGAAAAGGAAAACAACGGTGATGGAGCAAGTCTCCACGTTGGTGTCGGCGACGGTCACCCAGCTCAGAGAGATGGACGCCGCCATGCAGGCGCAGGAGGACGCACGGCTGCAGAGGTTAATGGACCACGAGAAGGAAATGCAGAACAATCTAATGAGTCAGCTCACAGCCATGCATGAAAGGATCAGTCGAGAAAACCACGAGAGACACCTGGAGCTGGTGGACAGGATACTCTCCAGGTTCCCCTCACCTTCAGCACCTTCAGGCCCCTGACTGACTCTTCCTGTGTGAGTGACGGTGGCCTACGACAGGATTATTCAGGTCCAGGGAACACTTCTGTCTCTCTCCTCCTCCAGCTGACCAGTGCCTAAACCCACACTCCTATTTACTTGATAAAATATTTGGTTTTCAACTAACCAGGGACCCATTGCTGGCCATCTTTGGGACCATCTCAGAAGCAGTGATGAGCAGGAAAAAGATAAACTTACTGCATATACGTCTTGCAGCAGCCAAGAAAGCAATAACACTGAGCTGGCTGAAAAAAGACCCACCAACCTATGACACATGGCAGTCAGTAGTTACAGGAATAAAAAAAAAAAATTTTCATGTTGAGACTGCAAAATGCACAATTCACAGACCAATGATCACCTTGGCTAGAAGTGATGGGGCAGGCATGGAGATAAGCGTGCTTGGGAAACTTTTGCGTTTCATCAATTTATATTGTAAGTAGCTTTCTGGTGATGTGTTGGGTAATTGCGGCTGCTAACGTAAGTGTTATGGTTTTTATATTATTTTTGGTGTGTATATTACTTATATTTTGTTTGTTGTGCCTGTTTTTATTGGGTAACTAATGTTTTTATAAAGACACTGTTTCTGGATAGTGTTGTCCCATATAAGTGATGAGGGCAATGGATGACAGTTGAGATGAAGATCTGTATGTGTAGGGATGTGTGTTTGAATATGTGTGTGGATGAAAGTAGAGGTGAAGCATGCAAACTGGTTGATCGAGAGAATGAATGATGAAAAAGTTGATTATAAATAGTTGGTTGGGTTGGGGAAGTGGCGTAAAATTGGGAGGAGAGGGACAGGGAAGTAAAGGAAATCGATACAGATCACAAGTTCTGGATTTCTACTTAGTAGAATTTAAAAGGAAAAATGTAAGAACTGGGATGTGTGTTTGTTTAACTTTGCCCAATAAACATAAAATTGGAAAAAAAAATATCTGCTCCACTTAATGTCTTGCTTTCTTTTTTCGTCCTCCTCTTTCTTTCTCTTTCTTTTTTCACACTTGGATAGATAATTCCTCTATTTTTCATAGTGATCAATTCAAACAAACCTGCGTCTGTGACTCACAGAGACACCAATAAGATGGGACCCCTTAGTGGGGGGGTTCCTAGTACTGGAATGCTCACTGCAGCCAGGCCTCATCACCAGGCTAATATCAGTGCCGGAGCTCATGAAGGGCTGTGAGTAATATCACTGATACTGCTACTGGTTTCAAGTTTCAAGTTTCTTTATTGTTACATCTCATTACACAAGTATAAAATTGTAAAAATCTCCTCAACAATGCAGTAAGGACAAAAAAAAAAGAAATATTTAAAATAGTAAAAGCAATAGTAATAGATAAAAGAGTATAAACAACAAGAGTATATAACATATGAGTACATGTATGTATGTATGTAAAGTGCGGTATGTGTGTGTGTCCTATGTATAATATATGAATAAATATCTATATGTATATATTGTATGCGTTTGTACGTATATGTATTCTTATGTGTGTGTGTGTGACATCAGACAGGTCATCAGTGTCATTGTTCATAAGCCTGATGGCCTGGTGGAAAATGATGTCCAGACAGTAGCAGCTGAAAAAAGTCCATAGTTGAGGTGGCTGGGGTCTTTAATAATCCTTAATAATAATAATGATCTTTACTAATACTGGTTTTCTCCAGTATTCATTTTTGCTATTTTCTTAGTTCTATGGTATTTAAAGTTAATATAATTTGTTTTTGTTTGTTGCACAAACAAACAGAACAGACAAGGGCCGACCATTGGACAGCCTTCACCTGACTCAAGGCGACCCTCACTGAAGGCCCCAATGCCCAACAGTCCTTCATCGTGGACACTGATGCCAGCAACGTGGGGATTGGGGCTGTCCTTTTCCAGTGGGGAGGAGATGGAGAGCTTGACATGGCCTGCTTCAGTCACGCCCTGAGTTGGGGGGAAAAGAACTACTGCGTCACCTGATGCATGCTGCTAGTAGTGGTCCTGGCACTACGGCACTTCTGGCCGTATTTATGTGGCAGCCACTTTCTCCCCTGCACCGATCACGCCTCTCTTACCTGGCTCCAGAACTTTAAGCAGCCTGAGGACCAGGTGGCCCACTGGCTGGAGGCCCTTCAAGGATATGACTTTGAAATCCAGCATCGGGTGGGGTGACATCATCGTTCTCCCGGCACCCCTGTGCAGCACTGGAGTGCCACTAATGCCAGCAACAAGAGGAATGGGACCAGATGATGCCAACGGTGGCGGCTGTCCACGCTGCAACAGCAGGAGGCAGACATGACCCTGGCACTGGTGAGAGGCTGGCTGGAAATGGGACTGCACCCTGACTGGGCAGAGGTGTCAGCACTGGGGCTAAATCTTTTCATGGTCTAGTAAAACCTTTTTTAATCTTCATTTGGGAACCTGACTATTGCTTTAAGACAGACTTGAAAAACTGTGAACTTGTCCTTTAATCTATAGCATCAAATAATATTGTTACTTATTGCCATTTTTTATCGTATGTTTTATTCAATTATGTAACACATTATAATTACTTATTGATAAATAACTAATATGGCAAAAAGTTTATGTGCATAATTGTTTTAAATATTTACATTAAAAGTAATTTTTAGCTACAGAGTGAGTGATCCAGAATAGACGATCTTTGAACACGTCCTCTTCCGGCACAGAAATATGACGTTAGCGGCGCAAATATACAAGGGAGGTGTTTATAATAAGTTGAGACGATTCCGCGACGGATTTTTCCACAAAAGAAGATGCACAACTGGCAGGAAAATGAAATTAAAGAACTTTTGACCATCCGGGGGTCGGAGGCGATCCGCAACCAGATCACGGGCACGGTGAAGGACTCTGTAGTTTACAACAGGATGACCAGACTGCTGGCGGAGAGGGGGGTGTACAGGTCGCACATGCAGGTGATCAGCAAACTGAAGGCGCTGAGGAAGCAGTACACCAAGTACCACCAGCAGAAGACCCGCTGCGGGAGCGCCCGCGTCGACTGGCCGTTTTATGAGCAGTGCCACCGGGTTTTCTCAAACGCGCCCGCAGGAAACCCGGTTAAGCGGAACCGGAGTCCTAGCCCCCCGCCTGCACCCACATCTCCATCACCACCTCCTCCACCACCGCCTGCCGTCAGAGAGGAGCATCAGGAGGTTGTCGTCAGCCTCTGGGACGAAGTTGACGACGGGGAGATCCACAAACATCTGGGTCCAGTGGAGGCGGAGGACGACGAGGAGCAGTACAGCTCATCAGAGCACTTACAGCCCATCAGTAAGTGTCTGTTTATTATTATATCTGGATGACGTGCAGGGTCATGTGACCTGAAGTCCCGGGTTGGGGTTTGACAGCATTTATTTATTTTGACAGAACCCAAGTCATTTTAAATGCTTCAAAATTAATTCTGACTCTCAAAACCACAGATAAGAACCGTCCCAGCTAAGATTTAGACGTTTGAACGTCCAATCAAGACGTCCTGTACTGGTTCAGAAATAGTATTTATTTATTTATTTATTTATTTATTTATTTTGACAGAATCCAAGTCAGTGGCCCTGAAAGTGGGGGTCCAGGGACCCCCAGGGGTCCTTGAGGGGGTTCCAGGGGATTCCCAGCAATCATTTAATTTATTTTCATCATAATTCCATCGTAAGTAACACAGTGAGAGAATGTATGACTGTTTTGGTCATGGGTTTCATACACTGTGTAGTAAAACATCTAAAGGCAAGAATCTTATCAGATGGGGGACCTTGGGATAAAATCTGTGGTCTAATTTGCGTCAGTTTAGGGGTCCTTGATGTGGAAAAGATTGAGAACCACTGATCCACGTCAATTCAAAAGCTGTATAAACGTCATCCTGACTCATAAAAACCATAGATAAGGAGAACCATGACTCAAAACATTGACCTATAATGATTGAACTATAACTGGCATGTTTGCACATCACACACAAAAAGGAAACCTTACCAAGAGCCTTATCACCTCCACGGACACCTTTCAGTTAACAATCTTCATGCTGAGAAATCTGATGGGTAGGTTGCTGAACGTGGATCTTATATTGGCCCATAAATATGCTGGTTTGGTCGCTGCACCGGTCTCTGTACAGCGTCCCAGCTTTGTCTGGAAACCCACTCACCATGTGCTATGACTAGAATACTGCAAAGACTTGACACATCAGTTCTTAGCAACAGTATACCAAACTGCCTGAAGGAAACTATTAACTCTTATCAAGTGGAGTCATCAAAACATTTCAGAAACCGCTGAAGCTGTGCACTGCTGCCACAGAACGAGTTACTCTTTCTACCCTTTAAAGATACTAAAGTTATGTGTCATGAAACATGTTTGTTTTGCTTAAATTCTCACAAGATAACTCCAGAATTTGTGGTGAGTTAAATCCCACATATGAGCCAGTAATCGTTTGGTCCAATTGATTAAATCTTAACAAAACCTTAATTAAACAAAAAGCCTCATGTTTATGTGAATACTGTTTTTGTCTAGTTTTGATCATAGTGCGTTCTCTGGTAAAGTGGGACAGTCACAGCCAATTCATATGTTTAACTCATTTTCTTGACCTTGCTGTAATGAGCATCATACTGATACATCCTAATGGAGACGACACACAGATCAGTCAGGTGGGTAAACATGATCGTCTGCTTTTTACTGATGTAACTCTTGTTGCTATTCAGAGCTACAAACCTGCAAATGTATGAAATGGAGCTTAACTTGATATATATTGATATGACTCATCAAATAAACTTCAACTAGTTAATTATTTATCATAGTCATTGTTTTATTTCAAGTCCAGCCTGTTAAAACATATAAATCCTGTTACTGACAGGCTGCTCTCTGTCTTTGTCTTCTAGCGTACACGGTTCCATCTAAGAAAAGGAAAACAACGGTGATGGAGCAAGTCTCCACGTTGGTGTCGGCGACGGTCACCCAGCTCAGAGAGATGGACGCCGCCATGCAGGCGCAGGAGGACGCACGGCTGCAGAGGTTAATGGACCACGAGAAGGAAATGCAGAACAATCTAATGAGTCAGCTCACAGCCATGCATGAAAGGATCAGTCGAGAAAACCACGAGAGACACCTGGAGCTGGTGGACAGGATACTCTCTAGGTTCCCCTCACCTTCAGCACCTTCAGGCCCCTGACTGACTCTTCCTGTGTGAGTGACGGCGGGCCTACGACAGGATTATTCAGGTTTAGGGAACACTTCTGTCTCTCTCCTCCTCCAGCTGACCAGTGCCTAAACCCACACTCCTTTTTATTTTCACTGTATTTTTCAATAATGTAAGAAAAAAATAACTCACTGACATCATCTCTCCTTTGCCTTTAAACTCAACACTGTTCACACTACAGCTCTTCACGCTCTATTCCGATTCGCTGCTCGTACAATAACTAACAGTGGAGCTGAAAACACACAAGTGCAGAGGAACAATAACAAAACACTATTTTAAATGGAGCAATGCACTTTAATAGTCTACTGCATCACCATTGTTCCACTTCCCAAAACAAGCTGTAAAATGCATATTATAATGTAAGTTTTGCACGCGATATACAAAAAGAAAAAATCTAAATTCAAGAACTATAAAGCCCAAATGAAGAAGTCATTTTAATTGGCTCCTAGACTATGACTTAGTGTAGAGAATATCAAAACATAACCAATAATCGAAAGGCATGTTACATATTACACTTTTTATGACTCCACTGACTCAAAACATGCTTTGAAATCATTGAATGTGTGAATTAACTAAACTATGACAAGAGTGTTCAGATGTTCAGAGTCTATGTGGTGCAGATCAGGCTTGATTTATAAAAAAAAAAAAAAAAACATCAGATCTGTGTCATGTGAGGCTGAAAATCTAAAATTGAAGACTTAACACCCACAGTGTGATCATAACCTTCAGTTAGCAGCAGAGAGCAAAACTAAGTCCCAAAAAATGTACCGGAGTATCTGACATATGGATGGGTGTGTTCCTCTTATCACCTCAGCTCAGCTCAGCTCAGCATGCTTGTGTGAAATGAACTTAACTCCTTAGCAAATAAAAGCATTGTTGTAATACGGTGTTGAGAGAAAGCGTTGCTGTGTCAAACACTGATGTAAATATGTTTCAGTTAATGCTCCCCGGAGGGAGAAGAAACCAGAGTAAGCTATAACTACACCACTGCAGAAGAAGAAGAAGAAGAAGAAGAAGAAAAGCTGCTCTTCAGTGGTTCATGAGTGGTTGTGTGTCTGTAGCACAGGTCATAAATATCGTATGGTGATGGTTATTGTAAGAATAATGTACTGATACAGTTTAAATTTCAAGTATTTATTTGAAATATCCGCATATACAAATACTACACAGTTAGATAACAGACTGAGGATCTAAAATAATTCACAGAGGGCCCAGAAGACGCAGTTATAGGTGTCATTCTTGGCTGACACGAAATTCCCGGTTGCGTTTCCTCTTGTTAGCAATCCGGGAGAAAACGTGTCATTGAGGAAAAACACCTGCTGCATCAGGCAAATTAAGAGTCATTACACATCAGTGCTCCCTGCTCAACATGGCAATAAAGCAGTAAAAGAAAGATTACTGGCTTAGTTTCACTTTCCTTATGTGTTTGACAGAAACAAAACTCCACCTTAAATAGATCATGAGTATTTGAAGCAGTGAGCAGTTAACGCTACTGTAGCTTTTATGAGTCAGAGTGGGAACACTAAAGGTTTAAGAAGCTGAGATATGTATTTTTACTGTAGATATTTTAATACTGTTATGAGTGTTTTACTGTTTTAAGTTTGTTTTTCCTTTGTGGAACAATAAAGTTTTTACTGGAAAGAGCGTGAAGTAATTGTCAAAAGTTAAAAGTGAGGACGTGATGAATGACTCGTGGTAGGAAGTGGGATGCCCTGTTCCCGGATCTTCTTGCTGATGAAGGGTGAAGTGTGAAGTGTTTGCCATCAGCCTTTCTGCTCAGGATGTCCTGTGCATCGTGGGATGGAAACGGACCCCATAACCAGCTGGAGCTCAGAATCACAGCTGCATTATGGGTTCCGTTACAATCCCACCCACCAAAACGAGCTTTGGGTCCACGCTGGGATCTGGTCAAGACAGCACAGCTAAAAAAAAAGAAAAAAAAATATGGTTAGAAACAGTTAGAAAGAGTGGGACTAATGGACCAGAATTTTATGATTTTCTAGGAGAAAAAAAAACCACACATCCTACATCTCCGCTGTATCAGATCCTAGAAAAATATGAAAAAGTTTCCATGCAGTTCTGTTAGTCACAGCTTTTCAAAGTAAAACATGATAAGATAAGTAGCATGTGTTTGAAAAATGTGAATAGAAAGAAGTGACGTGCAAGTAACCATTTATGAAATCACATCATGTTTGATTTACAGATAGTATTTCCTGTATTTGATTGATACGGGGCAGCATTTTCTTCTGTACAATAACCATGTCGCAATAATAACTTTTTAACTTTTGAAAACAAATATTAAATAAAAATAGTGTAATGTTGGATTGGGGGTTTATTTTTTTTGTAATTTGGGTAGACTGACCCTTTAAATCCTGTTTTATGCAGCAGTAACAAGGCTTTAAACATGCTGCATTAGTTGTGGGTGTCTGACCATAAACTACAGTTCAAATGAAAACAAAGGTCTCTTCCCACTTTCAGTAAGCTGTTTTGTTAAATGATAATAAGGCATCGACTTCCTCTGCTCACTTTGTTTTTCCCGTCCTGATATGACCTTATTTCACATGATCAGTAATGATTCACATAATCTAATCGTACTCTGTAACATGTGGTTTTAATTACATTTGATTTGACTCTCAGATTCTCGTTTTGAGTCGTGTACTGATTGTGATGTAAGTGACAAGCGGTTTAGCTTTAGCTTTTTGTTTAAGGGGATGCTCAGTGAGAAAATATTCTTTTGTATTAGGTTTTATTTCATGAATTATTTGTGTCACTTTTCTGCTGCTGGAACATTATTTAACAACAGCTGCAGAAACATAATTGTTAACAGGTTCGAGGGAATCCACTTAAAACAAGACATCTATCCAAATTATCTGTAATTTATCGGTTTTAAACTCACTCTTGAGTGAAACCACAAAATTACAAATCAAGCAGAGTCAGATTTGGTTAAGTATCACTGAAAAGAAGGTTTTATATGTGCAGTGCTGTGTGAATATCCAAAAGTTGCCTGATTAAGAAAAGATGCTCATGATCAAATAAAAAGAAAATTTAAAAAAAAACAATGAAGTAGTAAAAAACAGATTGAATATTGTAAAATGATGATGGCAAAAAGCTTCTTTCTCTTGTTACTTTAGTCTTTTACAGAATGGATCAAATTCTATTTTCTTAATTTAGATAAACCAGAGTTTTCTTGTGTTTCCTGGTCAAACCTTATTGAAAATATTTTATCTGAGAAACTAATAAAAGTTTACAAGAGATGACATGAATCTGTAAGGAAAAAGTGAGATTATTATTATTATTTTAGTAGCAAATCCTCTAAAAGGTTTACTGTAAAAGCACTCTGAACCACAAACCTTGCACCTTCTACACGACTCAGGAAAATGTACAAAGTTCAAATATTTAACAGCACACTGACAGCTTCTGCTTTTGAAACACTCATATTAAATCTCTATCTTCCTTTTTTTCCAAGACCGAACATCAAATATTTTAACAGGAAATGTTGACCTGTCACCAACTGTGTGACACGTATATAAACTTCTGTGTTGCTGCTCCGTCTTGAAAAACCTGTTGTGAGTTATCTTGCTGGGAGAAAAAGAAAGCAAGCGAAAAGGGGCACGGGAGGTCAGCGTGACAAGGAAGAGCTGATAAAACGATAAAAGGAAGGAGAGAGCTGAAAAAAAAATTAAGGAAGAGATTTACATATAAGGACTCCCCCTGTAGAAAAGGCTTGAGACACTGATCTGAAAAGCTTGCTTAAACTCTCACGTCGTCAAAAAAAACAAGAAAAAACCAAACTTTGTAGAGAAAAAAAAGAGTTATTTAAACAAAGACGACTTTGGTTAAGTGACAGAAGCTCCTTTATACTTTCAGTTTGTCAGTTGTACCTTCAACCGTCGATAAGAAAACCACAATCCTCTCTAGATTTCTTACAGTGAGAGGGAAGATGAAACAAACACTTTCATTACAAGCAATAAAACAAGGATTTTACACAAAGAAAAAAAGGACACAGTATAAAAGCTAGAGTAGGGACAGAGAGGGAGGCTGGGTGAGGACTGACATTTGGAAACAAAACCAGTGGAATGAAAGCAAAGTGAAAGTACACAAGGAGCCGGCAAGACTCTTGTATGAGTTATTCACACTTATAAAAGAGAGTTTACGGGAAAAAAGTGTCAAAAAATCCTCCAGCTTACCAACATCAGTGAGCGGTGTGTGTCCTCCGCTGCAGTCCCGTCTGCCAACAGCTCCGGGAGTCCAAACTTCCTCTTTAAATACTCTAGAGATTCATTTCACTTTCACTTCTCCTGATCAGACAAAACTCCTCCTTTCCTTCCTTTATCCACTCCCTCCCCGCCTCCTCTCCCTGCTGGAGAACGACAACAGCTATCTTGTCCTTTTTTTAAAAAATATATATGTTTCAAATACACACTAAGTGAACATTAATGCTTATTTTTGTAAGATTGCTCACATTTTTACAGTTTTATCTGTTAGTTAGTGAAGAAAATGCATTTTAATTCAGCACTAAGCTCTCATGTGACATTTGCTTCCAGTTTATTTATTAAACCTGCACTGATTACATAGAATTTGAATTAAAAGTGTTCATATATGATGAGAAATGTAGACATTTATATGCTCTTGTATTAATAACTACAGGACAGACAAGAGGAGTAAAATTGTTTAATGATGTGACCTGATCCCTGTTTGTCTTGATGGTTTTGTGTTTTGACTAATTATTTTAGTGTCTTGACTATTTGTTTTATGAAGTTATTTAGCTTTTGCAAGTTGTTGCATTTTTTTAAAGGATCAATTCACCCAAATAAAAAAACAAACATATTTTATCATTTACCTGCAGCAGTATCTGTGTATGCAGATAGTTTTGTTTTTATCTGCTGAGTTAAGAGATAAAATTTCAACAGCCGTGTGTCATTCCAGAAACAAGACTGGACAGAGAGAAGTTTTCACTCAAAATACTTGATGCAAAAGAAAACAGTCCCGATGAAAACTGTTGACAGTGTTTACTGAGGAATATTCAGACAAACAAGGACTTTGGCTTTTTGAGAGAGACGCTGGTGTTTCAGTGCCGTGAACAACACAAACTAAATTCTAGAAAAATATCTCAAAACCTGCTCAAATAAGACCAAAGCGCTCTGAGATATCACTGGATGTACGGGGGAAAATATTGTTTTTTAATTTGGGTAGACTGACCCATATTGAACCTCCTCACTGCTTTGCTAATCTTTTAGTTCTTTGTTATCCAGACAAATCCTCGATCCCATTCAACATGTTCCTCAGTTTAAAAACTCAAGACTTAAGGTAAGAACCTTTAACTTGCACTTTTAATTCATTCTCACTGTGAACTTCTGTACCTGCACTTCTGTTTCTTTTAAAGTTGTCCAGTTTAAATTTTCACAGTTTAATTCACAAAATGACATACAGTAGTTATTATTAGAAAATTAGGTAATGCTTTATTTTACAGATATTATACTACATGGCCTTGAAATTTCCAATTTGCAGGTATTTAATGGTTAATTTTACAGAAAGGGTGTTGCAATTTGTAAAAATAAAATTATAAGAAAAAAACAGAAAAAAGTGTTAAATGGTTGTACTTAACACTGGCTCTTAAACACAGAACTACACACTGAAAAATATTTTCTGTCTGTTAAAGAATTGTTAATCTTATTTATTAAGAGCTTTTGCAAATTAAAAACTACATATGAACCTGATTGTAATGAGTGAGTATTCACCATCTAAACCAACTTAATACGTTTTCCTGTTTTTATCTTAAATTTTTGCACCACCACTTTTGTAAAACGTCCTAAAAATTAACTGTTAAATACCTGTAAATTACATAGAAAATTCCCAGGAAATTAATATAAAATAAAGTGTTACCAAAAGTTACAGCTGTCAGATACAGAAGTACGTAGAATGTCCTAATAAAAATATTTATGTACTGTAGTTTTGACTTGATTCTGCCTTAAGTGTTTATGTTTTTTGGCCTGAAACTAAATTTATTTGCTAGGTCTGCCTTGAAAAATACAAATTTTTGCCCTAAATTTTCACCTGTCTCATATCTGTAATACATTTTTAAATTGCTTATTTTTATTTGTAAAGCACAATTATCAGAAAGTCGGCTTTTTGGATAAATGCCGTACAAAAAGCATCTGTTATCACAGCAGCAGTATTTTTTTTTAGCTGGTATTAGGTATATTGTAGTAAAAAGAGTAGTTGCAGTAGTGGTAGTTGTACCAACATTAGTAAGAGTATTAATTATAGTTGTGTCATTAAACAGTACTGGTTCCCAGTCAACATTCATTTGGTGATTTGCAGATGAAATGTCCTCTAGCCATCTAGGTTTAAAATGGGGATTTAAAGTTGTTTTTAGACGTTTAGGTTACATATAATCATTTTTAACTCCATTTCAATACAATGTTTCAGTGTTTCAATGTTAGAATCTTCTTAATGAAATGTAATCTGAAATCTGCTGAGTTTGATGCAACCTAAATGTAAAAAAAAACAACCTTTTCAAACAAATATAGTTTGGTTTTAATCAAGACATCTACATGTCTTTTGACCAGCAAATCACCAACTAAAAGCTTATTGGGTTGTTATAGTATTAACTTTATGACCATTTTCTACACTGTTATTTGCAATAATACATAGTGTATTTTTATGACCTGCTGCTCGGTCACATCAGAATACTGTACTGTACACGTAATTTATATATAACTTATATCCTTTGTTTGTGATTTTAATTTTAAAATTTAAAATTTTAATTTATTTTAATTTTTTGCATGAAAGAGTGGAGGAGCAAAGTACGAACTGCAATGCACGGTGTAACCGTCCGTGTTTACTGTGCATATGATAATAAACTTCTTGAATCTTGAATCTTGAACAGTAGCGGCAGCAGTACTGTGGTGTTTCTAATGGTGGTGGTACTGGTTGTGTCTGGTGCTTTCAGTAGAGCTGACTGAGAGCTGTAAATGGACTCTTTCCTTGTGTGTTAATTAGAAACATCTGCATGTGACATGATGGATGATGTGAGACAGGTGTGACCAACAGAGTGTGACAGGAGGAGTTCCATCAGTCCGTCTGGGTTTCAGCCTGGAAAGTCCGGTGGATTTGGCGGAGCATCTGATCCTCCCAGGAGACCTCCAGCGGGTAGATTGGAGGTGAGGTAGGTGGAGAGAAGGTGGGTGTTTGTTCTCTGATGGAGGAAACTGATGATCATCACTCCCACGCTTTGACCTTGCATGTACTTTGATAATTGGCAGTTCAGACAGTCTGTCAACAAACAGGACTTCTACTTCTGTAAATTAGAAACTGAACTAAATGATGCCAAGTTACCTTATCTGAAACTGAAATATTTGTCGGCAGATTTTAGTTTGAAGTGTATAAACTAAGTTTGTTAACATTACACAGTACCACAGTCACAGTTTGAACATATTTTTTCATTCAATGTGTGTCCAAACCTTTGACTTGTATTGTATTTTTTTTTTTAGGAAACAAATTAAAATGAACTTTAAAGGCCTACCTTACACTTTAGTTGAATGTGAGATTGATGTGCAGTAGATGAAAATGATCTAGATGCAAACTGAGAACAAGCATTTACACAAGTGATTATTTTGACAAAATTTGGTACATTTATTCTACAGGTCCCCTTCTTTCCTAATATCGTAAAAATGTACTGAAATGTAAATTCTTAAATAAATTGGACACTGTAACAATTGACACTTTAAAGGATAGATTCACAATTTTTCCAAGTCTGTCTTAAAACAATACTTATTCGCCCAAATGAACATTGAAATCATCTTTTCTTGCTGTAATCATTCCTCCTGTTCATACCAGACAATAAAAGATTCTTTCAAAATGTGCTTTCAATGTAAGTGATGGGAGCCAAAATCCACAGTCCTCCTTCAGTGCAAAAATGTATTTAAAATCTGAATCTAATATGAAGCTTCAGCTGTTCAAATGAGTCAAATCAGATAGATATCTTTCAATATTTCAGTCTTTTTGTTACTATACTTCCACCGCAGCTCAACGGGGAAACACTGTCTGCAAAAACACAAAGAGGGAATTCGATGCTAAAAAGACTGTAAATGTGGCAGATATCCACTTGATAGGACTAACTCAGACTGCTGAAGCCTCATATAAGCCTCAGATCAACTTTTAAATGCATTTTTGCACTAAAGAGGACGGTGGATCACTTCCATTGTGAACTATCTTTTGATGTCCAGCATGAACAGGAGGAACGATTACAGTGAGCAAAACGTTTCATTATTTGGGCTCCTGACTGTTGTTTTAAGACAGACTTGAAAACTTACAGGACGAGTACAATTTAATAGGAAAGTAAGTTTTAATAATATTTATGAAGATTTAACCTAATTCTGCCTTTAATGTCTGTTTATTTGGTCTGGTATTGTGCTGTATGTGCCAGATCTGCCTTGAAAAATACCAATATTTAATGAGTGCTTGATTTAAACAGATTAAATCAATGAGAGTACACATGGATGGTAGTCAGGTCTTTGCATACTGGATTTTCACCCCAGGTTTCCAACATTAGATGAACTATATATGTTGGGCTGTTGAGGCAACAATTTCACAGTAGATACACAAGCTGCAACACGTCGTCTTAGGATATACTTCTCCTTCCCCTGGTAACATGAGAACATGCACATGAAGAATTAATGCTGCTAAATGTGTCTATGACTAGATATATACAATAAAACTGCTTATTTCCAAATTATAAAAGTTGACCAAAAAAAAATAGATGACAGCAGCTTGTGGAAAAACACATAAGCTTTTATTATTTGACAACATTTCTGCCTTACAATGGACACACCAGTATACTGGAGACAATTTATTTAATCACAACATGGAAGGCATTGGAGGATTCAATCACACGTGCACTGACTGATAAATGCTTAGTTCCCCCTCCTTGACACACAAACACACATATACTAAACAAAGACAATGCATAGATGATACTGGCAGGAAGACCGATGGATCCTTGGAAGAGTGTGTGTGTGTGTGTGTGTGTGAGCTTATCTTTTAAAGACTAATTTGTATGAGAAGTTAGTTGTGCGTGTGTAGAATGATGTATGAATAAGAGGGACTGGAAAGTAGTGTGTTTTGCATAATGTGTGTTGGAAGGATTCTCCGTCTGCGGGATGAACGGCTGGCTTCTTTTCAAAACAGACGTTTCTCGTAACTGTGGGAGAAAGAAGAGTGAGAAGAGAAGGAAAGATCACACGACTATCCATGATGCCCCCCTGACGTTCCGCCGCAAGACAGACGCAGCAGCAGCAGCCAGAATGGAGACGCTAAAGAGGAAGTTTAACTGAAGGTTTGTGTGTCTGTGGCGAGACATGAAACTAAGAACTTTTAAGATTATGGAATATGAAACTGAACAGAATGATGTGGATCTGTACTGAAGAAACACCAGTTTGTGTTACGTCGTGTGTGTGTGTGTGTGTCTGTGTGTACCTGTGCAGGCTGTGGACTCCGCCCTCCATTTGAGCTGACGTTGTTCTCTTTTCAAATTTCAGATCTCCAGAGTACATCATGGCTCTGCCAGGAAGAAGAAAGAAACACGGTTACACACAACACCAAACATCAAGGGGAACAAATACAGTTCTATACAAATACCAGAAAAGGGAAATCATGTAAATGCTGGGAGATGAATTCTGTGGAGTCGAGAGAAACAAGATGAAGAGGCTACGGCCGTGCTAGCAGCTCCCTCAGGTTGTACTGTGAGATTAATGTTAATATGCTCCAGAGGGGAACCCTTAGAGAAGGTCAAACTTATTAGCATTTTAAATGTTATATTTAATCTCTTTCATTTAATAACTGTTTTCTTCTAATTCTAAATCTTTTAGCCTCATTTTCCATCAAGTTTGATTCAGAAATGAAAAGGTTACTGTCCTGAAACCATGAAAATAGAGTTATCCAATCAGATTTTTCGTTGTTGTCGTCTCTAGGCAGAGAAAAGTTCAGCTGGTTCACTCATTGGTTAGGACTACATAACTGGGACAGAAGGCCGTAGCCCCCAGAGCCACATGTGTTTGTTTAGAAAGATGGGTGAGTTAATTGATGACATGTTGATTTATAGTGGGTGGCTCCAAAAATCATCCCCCTAGGCCTCCCTGAAGGCCAGAGCTGTCCTGCTTGTAGCTCAGCTCACCGCACCATGTTCGTCATGTCTTAATTCAAGGCTCCCTTGTCATGTTGTTTGTTTGGAAATGTTCCTGTCTCATCTTAAACGTTATTATGGGTTCATAAAAGACTACTTTGTGTACACATCTTGTGACCGTTTTAAGTTAAATAGTGTAATGCTAACTCTGCTAGCTTAGCCATTTTTTCTATGGGATTTCCCCATTGTATTAACGTGTTGTTAGCTTCATGCTGAGCAAGGATTAGTGTCCTGTCAGCCAGTCCACTTGGAGACCTATTTGCAAATAGTAGTGCATTTATTAAAGCTCTAAGCAGCAGACAAAATAAGTTTGGAGACAAATGTATTTTTCTTTCATTTGTACATGAATAATAACAGCACACATGACTGGTTGTAGTTTTGTTTGAGAGAGAGAGAGAGAGAGAGAGAGAGAGAGAGAGCTACAAGCCACTAACAGCTGTGTCTACACGCCTCCGCCTTTGATTTTGAGTGATTGGGCGCTCTAATGGTCACGGTTCACCACTGACATCCTCACATGTCAAGATATTCTTGCTTCCTCATAGATTCATAAGTCCTTATAGGTTCTACTAATCTGTGAACATTTTTTTCTATGTGAGCCCCAGAAGCTACAGCGGACTCAGGCGGGCAGATACCTGTGTGTTTGTGTCTTTACCTGAGCTGTGTGAGACTCTTTGATCCGATGTCCTGACAGGAGTGCTGAATGCCAGCCAGCAGGTAGGGGACAAACTTGTGGATGGAGCCTTTATCCTGCACTGCTCCGGAAACACCCTGAGCGACTTTAATCTTATCACACTCACTGTGGGAGAGAGGAGAAAGAAAAGAAAAAAAAAACAAGTGAGTGGTGCAGTGGGTCAGATGATCTTCTCCAACCTGTGTACTGCCACCTAGTGGGTGAAGGATGAGGTGAATGATCCAATGCAGTTTGTTACTTGATGAGTGTTGTGATACTTATTTTTGGACACAGATAAAGATGTTTTTTTAACAGTATTATTGGATAAAATGTCTGACATTCTGTCCTTTTCTAGTAAGCTCATCTTTCTTCACCACTACAGATAAGAAGGGAGATGGGGAAGCTTGGTAGTGAGGCTGAGTGGTGCTGTGTAGACGGGTTATTTTCTCTTTTGGGGTAAAAATGAGACCATTGCATTGTTGTGTTCTAACCTGCGGATATAAAAGCGTGCATTAACTTAAGAGTGAAGTGCTGTTAACTAAGTAAAAATTCTGGTCACTTGACGGTCTGTTAGCTCAGTTTAATTTGTGTGTTTCTGTACCTGAAGTATCTCGTCTGGGAGCCGAGGTTTTTGTCCATGGCATCCAGGGAACCCATGCCACGGTATTTCTTGAGCCTGATACCGTCAGAGAAGAAATATTCACCGGGAGCTTCACTGGTGGCAGCTAGCAGGGAGCCCATCATCACTGCACCAAGACGGAGAGAGAAGTTAGTGAAGTTAAATTAGAGGATTGGATATTAATGATGACAACTGAAAGGCTAAAATGGAATGAAAGTGGGGAAAAGAAAGTCTTTCACTTTTTCTTTCCCAGTGTAACCATGGTTTCACATAGAGGGCAGTAAATACCCTTAATCCAGATCTGAAAATCAACTGTTCAAATTATAATCTCTGTAGCATGGATTTGAAACACATGACAGCATCCTAAAATTATCATTGATCTTCTGAAATAAAGTCATTATGAACTCTTGCACACTGACTCTGAATACATCCATACCTGTGGACGCTCCCAGCGCCAGGGCTTTGGCAATGTGTCCGACGGTCTGGATGCCGCCATCGGCGATGACCGGCACACCGAAACGCCTGGCGTACTCTGAAACCTTATAGACAGCTGTGGCCTGGGGTCTGCCGCATGCCAGCACTGTTAGAAGGAGGAGAGAGACAGAGGATTCAAATCATGTGACACAATATGTACACAGCTGAAGACATTAGTCGTCGTAACCACAGGCTTCTAGTCTCATGACCGCTGACTGTAGGTTTCACCATGCAGCTCGTCTTATATAAACACCCTTAGACACCTATTAGAAAATACACTCACTGACGCTTGCACAATGCTTACACAGCTCGTTACACAAGGTTTTACTTTTTTTTTTTTTTTTTTTTTTTTTTTACACTGGAGTGTTTGTGAAGTAGGATTTTAAAACACTGAAAGTACAGATGAGCTTTAGAACCAGTGATCATCAGCTGTCTGATCATTTTATAAAACAGACATTAAACAAAACTTCTCAACTAAGTTCAGAGATTTGGTTTTAAAATGACATGCATGGTGGAAACTCCCAGGAAGTGATGTGTAAAAAAAAAAAACAACACACGCTGGTTTCTGTAGTGATATTTGTTAAAGAAAAGTAGGAATGAGGAAGTTAAACTTGTCACATCAGCAGACAAAAACCACATTTCAGTGAGTCTCCAAACTTTTCTCACATATGTACACATATAATATGCCACCTCTGTTCAGCCGAGCTTAGCTAGTTAAATATTTTAAACCAGTAATGTTTCACATCAGGTAAAAGGACACTGACAATCAATACTGCCAAAAAGGAGAAACCTCACAATTCCTGTTTTAACACTACAGTTGTTTTTCTTCCTGTGAACTCAGGGCTGCACGGTACTTACCAAACCAATAATCCTGCTACGCATTCATGTCATAATAAAAAGAAACCTGATACGGTTACAGCTCAATAAGTTCAAGGTATTCATTTCAGAAATCATATGAGCAAATCAGAATAAAAAAACAAAACAAAAAAACAAAAACCAAACACCTGATCCTTTTCCAGCCACGATGCTGATCAAACTCCACAGAGCAGGTGAGAGCAGACGCGTCCTCTCACACATCCATGCTACATCTGTGTCACCTTTCAGTGCATCAATCACAGCTGGCAGCACATTTCAACATCAGGATTTTGCACACATGCCACCGCATGTCCATATGCAGACTAACTGTAGTGACTAATACGGCTCGTCTACACAGGAGGTGTTTCAGACGCTCTTTACGCAGGTAACTGTGACCCAAAGAATAATTGTCAGTTTGATGTGAACGTTCTTATTTTTTTTATTTCTTAAATTGCGGTGATGTGTTTTTGGACTTCATAATTATATTGTTTAGCTTTTATATTGAATCTGTTTCTTAATGTTTTTTTGTCTTTTAACATCTTGGGACCATGTTGGAAAGTGTGTCTGATCCATAAATAAATCATATCCTTTTAGGGCTTCATGTCCGTTATCTTCTCTTTTACGTGTGTAACCACAGTGATTGTGTACTGGGCTGAAACACGGGTGACCTACACACAGTACCGTGCTTGAACGCATCCTGCTGTGTAGACACTGACAGATGACTGAAGCTGCTTCTGCGCTACTCACATGCTGCCTTAAAAGATAAACTTCTGTATTTTTCAACATGAACCTTATTTTCCCACCTTTTTGTGTCTAAGTGACTAATGGGGGCGACATTTTTGAAATTGGTTCAGTATAGAGCGAGAGAGCTTCAGCCAGCAGCCATGAAATAGACTGCAAAGTAATCCGATGGGGCAAAGGTAAAGACAAAAAGTTTTATTTTCTATATACAGTCCCTTCCATAATGTTGTCAGACACTTATAGTAATCTGAGCCTGTCAGCAGCAAAAACAAGCACTTTTCATGGACGTACATTGACGGGGCCTTATCACCCCAAAGGATTACATTACAGCCTGTTTTGCGGCTGCAGCACAAAAAGATGGGAATATAAGGTCTAGGTTGAAAAATACTAATGTTTCCCTTTAACCACACAGCCTGTGTAAACATTTAACATTGTGTTAGAGAAGCAAGTCATTGACATAGGAACATGGCTGAAAAAGGGGAAATAAAATCTATGGAGGCCGCCTCGTCCTTGATAATGATTAATTATGACGACTTTACTGTAATACAGCCTGAATGATCTCAACCAGCCCACAAAGACTACCACCTCTGTTAAACAGGGACACCCTGTGGCTGCTTTTTATTTTACTGGGCCACTCTAACACACAGCATCGGCTGTATGGTGCTGATGCTGTGAGTTAGAAACAGGTTAGAAATGGCCAGATGTAACCAGGGGAAACAAATCACACCCTTATCACAAAAGCAACACAGGGGGGTCTGGACTTGAAACAGCCACCATCTAACGAATGGTATTCATTGCTAACCGAAAGACACACAATGTATGTGTTTCATTCTGATGATGTCATCAAGACGAGACCAAGAGGTCAGTAAAGCGGGTGGAGGAGGAGCAACATTCACTCAGGATGATTGACAGATTAGTGAGGACACAGGAACGAGCAAAACCCCAAAACCCCACATCACCCAAGGCCAGCTCTCAAAAAACAAACCTACTACCACTACTTCTACTGATGCAAAGCCGTTAACCAATCAATGCAGCAGGCTGTGAAGTGGAGGGGGGGTGTAGGGGGGGGGACACACTGTGATAGTGGAGCCAATGGGAGCCCAGAGCAGGCCAAAAGAGGGTGGGGGGGAACTTACTGGAGTATCCTGTAACAGTGGTTGGGGTTTTGGGGCTGTGGAGCTTTATTGCTGGTGGTATACTGAGGGGAGCTGAACATGGACACACAGAAACACACACACACACACACACACACACCATACAAAACACAGAGGTAGGAGAGGATTTAAGAGGAAGAAAGCAGAGAGAGAGAAAGAAGGAGAGGAGGCAGGTATGAAGAGGACAGACAAAAATTAAGAAAAACAGTAAGCTAAAGAAAAAAAAATGAGGAAAATACAAATATTGCTCATGATTTGAGAGGAATCTTGGACAAGATGAAGAGACAACAAGAAGCACAAAGATGAACAATAACGATACCTTTTCACTATGCCAGACAAATCGTAGCAAAATATATCTCCAATGACTATTTAGATAAATCCAGAATCTGGTTGTTTTCACAGCAGATACAAAGATCAAAATCAGCTTCATTCTTAATCTACAACTTTATTTCTCAAATCAAGACACTACACAACATTTATCTTTCCTGATGGTCACAATGACAAATCAGGTGATAGTAGTACCTTGTGTTCTTGATGTGATTTGGCTGATAAAACTGTCAAACTAATCTCTGAACCCCAAACAATTATGAAGCTGATCAGACAGAAGCAACCAGAGAAATACCGACAACCACTGCACCCAAAGTATCACGGAGAAACTATACGAGATGGTAAAATCATTCAGAGATGCTCATGTTGCAGAATTGGATGAATACTATAGCAGATTATATGGGAGTGCACATGTTTTTGTGCCATCTCTGAGTTGATACAGTGTATTCTCATCCCTGCATGAGGATCAGTCAAGCAACCCCGAAACTTAACACAACAAGCTAGAAGTAGTTAATGCAATCAAACAAACCGCTTTAGCGTCCCACTTTGCATTTTACAGTGAAACGAAAGTTAATCACCAAAAAAAACCAAAACAGTCAGATGTTCCTTTTCTTCTTTTAATTGGCATCTACAATAACCATATCAGAGGCTCCAGAACGGCGAGGCCGGGCTGATTGTGTGATGTTGAGTTTGGCAGTCAGTCACTCACCTTCCTGTGTGATGCAAATGGAGCCGCTGCCCATCCCCACTCTGAGTCCGTCCACTCCTGCATCGATCAAGTTCTTGGCCTGAGCTGCAGTCACCACTGCAGAGGACAGAGGGAGACAGAGAGCCTGTTAGACAAACGCTCACAGAACATTAACTGAGCAGATGAGCCATTAGGGAGGATCGGCCAGCCGAGTGTGTTGGCTGACAAATGTGACCCAGCTGATCTCTTCGCTGTCATAGCCGATGACAAATATCAGAAGTGCATGCTTCCTCTTTTCCCTGACGATAAAAATAATTTTGATTAATCATTAGCAGGTCTGTCTGGCCCTTCCTCGTCGAAATGTACAAACAGAATCTATTGTAGCCATTACGACAGCCAGTTCTCTACAACCTTTATGTTGAAAGGGTAGCTGGGATCAATTAAAATACCTTTTCTGATTATTTTGCACATGTACATGTAAAGGTAGTTACCATTGCCTCCGATGACTTGTAGGCTCGGGTACTTCTCTTTAATATATTTGATCATGTTGATCTGGAAGATTGAGTTGCCCTGAGACGAGTCCTGGAGGTACAAAAGAAACATCATTTCTTACAAAACATCATTATTTTCAATTTGCAGTCCAGTGTTGTAGTGAATCCAGATCAAATCGAATCAAAGGAGTCTGCACATCATTAAATTTACTCCCACAGCTGAAGAGAGATCAAAGTTGTCGTCCTGTATGGATCTTTATCAGAACGACCATCTCTCATAAATAAACACTGAGTGGGAACAAATTTAACCGTATGCAGACTCAAATTCACTTATTTCGTGTCTAGTGTGTCGTGCACCTGTGTACCACAGTGAATATGAAAACAACTACTGCACTGAGTAAATTCAGTTAACTAATTAACATCAACATGAAACAGCTCGCTTCCAAACAAAGAAAAGCGCATTCTTTCCTAATCTGCACCACTAATCCAAAGATCTATCCCAGTAGTACAACAGTACAAACCAGTCTGAGACCAGTCCCTAAATCAAACTTCATTCTCCTAAGTCTCCATGGTAAATCTTTACTACAAGTCCTCCTCACCAGTACGACCACATCCACCCCGCTCTGCACCAGAAGGTCCAGTCGGTATTTGTCATCGTTGTGGGTGCCGATGGCGGCGCCGCACAGCAGCTGTTTGCGAGAGTCTTTGGAAGCCAGAGGGAAGTCTCTGTTCTTCTTCAGGTCTGTGCGAGCGATGATGGACACCAGGGAGCCCTCTTCATTCACTATTGGCAGTTTACCTGGAGGAGCAATCAGAGGGGTTAAACATGTGAAGATTCACCTGGATGTAGGTTAAAAGCACTTTGCAGATTTTCAACAGTCTCTCTATCTGAATTAGGGATATAGTGTGAAAAACAACAGTTTAATGTTCTCTGTGTCTCTGGGGCGCAGCTGCAACATCTGTTGTTCTTCCAGCTGACTGTCCACCAGCAGCTCTGGCAGCATTCAGGCTTGTCTAACGTTACAGCTCACAGTAAGTTTGTATTGATCAACATAACTAACTCCAGCACGCCATTTGTTGTTTGATCCTTGCACACCGGTACGATATATCCAGACTGATGAAGAAAAACATTCTGTAAATGAAAATACGCCTCAGTAAAGAGATATAACTGTCCAATGACTTGGTCTTTGCTGGACAGCTGCTCTGCTGGCTGTGAACACACCGTGAGTCAGTCAGTCTGATTGGACGGGAAGCACGCAATGTATTCTGGTTGTTGTAGGATTCCCCCTTAAGAGAGATATGTGGAATCTACAGACTTTTTCTGTTTTCTGTAGTCATAGGGCACCAATTTCTAAAATAACTGCACATTTCTACTATATAGGTGACCTACTTTTAAGAAACCATCATATTCACAATGGTGAATTTTCCCTTTAATGCTCTGTAAATCTGTTATAAACTTGTATTTTTAACTGAGTGACTCATTAATAATTATTTAGGAAACAAACATCGTGCTCACCTTTCTTACTCCTCTGGAGGATTTCATTGGCTTCTTTCAGCGTCACTCCAGCGGGGGCGACCACTAGATCCTCACGCTTTGTCATCACCTGTTAAGACAGTGACACACACACACAGGACAAAAATAAAATACACGTCTGAATGTGATGAGAGGGGTCCCGAGAATGAAGACACTTCTAGTGTTTCTGCTGGTTTTGAGATGTAATGTTATAACGGATCCTCTATAAAAACATGTTTCGTATTCAGTATGTCGACCCTGGACCTGCCCGATATCAACAAATCAAACACTTTTATCTCTCTGGCACAAACAAAAACAAGATGTTAACACATAGTCATTTTAATTGCATGGGGAAAAAGCTCAGACTGGGATTGAAATATTGTCCACTTAAATAAATAACTTTGTGGTTAAGAGTCACCGAGCAGGTGTACAAGACGCTTTTCATGGCTGCTGATTTCCACCAGCGTTGCACCTACATGTAACGCACCTTGGCTTTTCTAACGAAAAAAAAGAAGTAAATATGATATTTATAAACTCCTCCCACCTCGCTGAGCGGCAGGTTGTGGTCCTCCTCCTTCAGGAAGTCGATGTCTCTGGAAGAGATGATTCCCACCAGCTTGCCGCCCATTTTTCCGTTGTCTGTGACGGGAATGCCGCAGAAACCGTGGCGAGCTTTGGCCTGGAAGACGTCCTGCACGCACTCGTTGGGGCTCATCACCACGGGGTCTGTGATGAAGCCCTGCTCGTACCGCTGGAGGGGAGGGAGGGAGGGAGGGAGGGAAGGAGGTAGGGAAGGAGGTGAGGAAAAAGAGGGATGGAGGAAGGAAAAAAAACCAAATCACACAGTTCTACTGGATCTAACTACAAGCCAAACTGACTGCACCAACTAAGAGGACAGAAAAACACAAACAAGAAGATAATGTGAGATGAAGAAGAGGAAGATAAACAGAGAAAATGAACAAAAGGCAAGAGTGTAAATGTATGAAAGAATCATGAAAGACAGAAAGAGAAGAGAGGGGAACACTTAAAGAAAACAGCAAAGAAGCAAAGAGGAAGATAGTAAATGAGGAGATGAATGAAATAAAAGAATAGAGGAGACGAAAGAGTGAAAATGAACGACGGATAGTCATCGTCGCTACCTTGACTTTGCGGACTTCATTGGCCTGGAACTCTGGAGTGCAGTTGTGGTGAATGAAGCCGATGCCACCTGTTAGCTGAGAGGAGACGACACATCGGTGTGAAAACGTGAAACAACAAACCTCCAAATAACCCAAGGAGAGTGTGTTTGTGTGTTGTACTCACTGCCATAGCGATGGCCATGTTGGCCTCTGTGACGGTGTCCATGGGAGAGGACACGAACGGAGTTTTCATGGTGATTTGTTTAGTGAGCGCTGAGGTCAGGTCCTGTACAAACCACAGCAAACATGGACATTAATATATTATTTATTAATGATACAGCAGATAAATTAACCACCTCGAAAGACTAAAAATCTTTTAAGATGTTGTATGGTTTTATGTTGGTGCAGCATTTACTGTCTATCAGGTGTTGGTGAAACGTATTATATGTCAGATTTACACTTGAAGTGAAAATACCGGGCTCAACTATGAATTCTTGGATGCTACAGTTTCCCGTTCTGGTTTGTGGACGCATCGTGAGTCAGATTCAGGGAATATCTGTGATGGGAGGACTGATAATCCTCACTCCCACCTCGAGCATTATCTCAGACTCAGACTAGTTTGATACCAAAACAGCTGCGCTAATCAGATTGTGTGTTTTGGTAAATATTTGACCCTCATCGCCACTCACCACTTGGTCTGATGTAAAGTCGATGTAGCCTGGCAGTATCAGGAAGTCACTGAAGGAGAGACAAGAAAGAATAGAGAGTTAGAGCAGCCAAAAAAACGGAGCCCTTAAAAGATCACAATCAGATTTCAGTGGCTGTAACAGACTGTTTATAGATTAGATTATAGATAGAAGTAACCATGTACTCCACAGCGAGCATGTCTGACTGCTTTTTTGAATATTAGCTGAATATTTTCTAGTTCAGAAATAGAAAACCAAGCAGGCATACAAGGAAAAATGTGACTGCACAGACTCTTGAGCAGGACGTAACATGAATTTCTTTCACGGGAATCCTCAGAAGGTTATCATGTTACAGTATGAGGACGTGCGTGAGATATTTATGCAGAGAACTTATATGCAAAGCATGTCGCTCTATGCGTACGAGTCGCAGTGAGGCTCGTGTGGCAGTGAGCCCAAAAAAAGAAACGAGTACGACGGGGTGCTCAAGCACGTGGCACGAGAGACTGTTTAACCATTATTATGCTTTATCAGGACAATCCATGAAAACTTGTGCAATTTTAAAATTGCATACTTGGTTTAATTGTTGTTTTAAGCTCCAGATTGATACACAGAGATGTTGAGTCTCTGCAGTCAGGAGTCCTCGACTCTGGAATGACCTGCCTGAAAAGATCAGGGCTGCAAACTCTGTCTCGTCTTTTAAATCACTTTTAAAAACACACTTTTTTAAAATTGCTTTTCGGTGATTTCATTTATATTTTATGGCATTTTAGTTTGTTTTACTCTCTCTGTTTTACAATGTGTTCTGTTTTTATTGTAAAGCACTATATATCAGTTACTGTCATTATAAAACACCATGTAGTAGAGCTGGTGTATATATAGCAATAGATCACTGCCATGATATGATTTATCGACTCATTGATGAATCATTTAGTCTATAAAATGTCATAAATTAGTGACAGTTATCACCTGGAGCCCAAGCTGACGTCCTCAGACTGCTTGTTTTGTTCAAACAACTGTCCTAAACTCAAATATATTCAATTTACAATGATATAAAACACATAAATGCAACAGCTCTCACATTAGAGAAGAAGTAAATAGCAAATATTTGGCATTTTTGTTTGATAAATGAAAAAAAAATTAATTGATCTGTTACAATTGCTGTGATTTCCTTTAGAAATTGCAATTTTCTTTCCATTGACTAGTCAATGGACAAATCCTTTCAGCGTTTCAACATTTAATACCCAGCTATTTTAAGATGTCACTTTGTAGAGCCAGTAGATGTATTACGCAATATGTTGATGTCTCCATATTACGAAAGATATTATCTGGGATTTTGGACATGAAATGTTGCTAAAATCAGGTCACTACACATCACTACTATTTGCACTTTGTTACAAAGAGGACTGCCCAGATGAGAGATGCTCTAAATATAGCCGGGGTCCACAGTCCAGCACAACAACACCGGACCGTGTAAGCCAGGTCCTAAATTTGGGACCAGCGTGTGTGCACCAGGAATGTTCCTCTCAAACACGTAATTTCCACAAGGCTGTAATTCAGAATATGTCAATGTTGTTCTCGCTTTCTAAGCTTGATACTTCAGCAATCGTGTCTTAACTGGCAATATATAATTTCACAGGTGAAAGCAGTTACCGCCTGAGGGTACATAGTCATTAACGATCACATCTGACTCAAAGACAAACTTTCCTGCTCTGCTGCCAACAATGGTTCAACCAGTTGGTTATGCAAGCACAGGAGCTCTAGTTGTATGAACATCATCCTTATAATCAGACAGTTGACTAACCAGGCAACTACTGTTTTTTTGACTTTTTTTCAGTTTAATGTTATACATTGCATGTTTTGGTTTATTAATAACATTTATTAAGATATTTTAAAACATCACTGAGCTCTGGTAACTTCTAACTTAACTGTATGATTATGTTGGACATTTAAAGCTTCGTCCCACCAATTTTAAACATGACATGTGGTTTGCTTGTCATGAGGAGTGACTACTCAGCCTGTGAAAAATAGTTGTGTGGTGTCTTTTGTTTCCACAAGGCTGTAATTCTTTTGCTCTAATCTTTTTAAATTTTGAAAAAATGTGCAAACTCATGATGTCACGAGTTATCTCTGGGCTTTAAACATAACTTAACAGAAAGTCTGCACTGCAAAGGGTGTGAGAAGCAAGCATGTAAAAGGCAGAGAGTATAGTGAAAAATACTATTAATTGCATTATGGGAAATGTAGTGTTTTTGGAGCTTGACGCATACTAAAGACTAACTACCTCTTTAACAGGACAGTAAATGCGTATTTTGATCAAACTGCATTTTAAGTTCTCTGCATAAATATCTGACACATGTCTTCATACTGTAACATGATAACCTTGAGGATTCCCGAGAAAGATATTCAAGTTGCGTCCTGCTCAAGAGTCCACGCAAATGTTCCTTGTATGCCTGCTTAGTTTTTCTATTTCTGAACTAGAAGATATTCATAAGTCAAGTTTGCAGTCATTCATTCATGTAATGTTGATAACAGCTATTCAGGCAACACTGCCTCGTTTGGAGGTTATGACAGTTAATGTAACGTCAGCTCAGTTTGACTTTCACGCAACACCAAGACGAGTTGCTGAGCAACTGAGAAACGTCCCACAATTAATTAAGTAGCGACGTTACAACAGTAAAAGTAACCGTCGCGTCTTTGCCCGGACTGGCAGGCAGGAGAGCGGGAGTGAACATGGTGTCTTTACTTGTATGTGAGTCCGTCTCCTCCGTTGAACAGCTGCTGTCCCGACAGACCGTCTTCAGGAACGTAACCGGTCTGCCCGCTGATCAGGTAGTCCGCCATGACGTACAAATAACCCCTCAAAGTCCTCCTCAGTCTCTTAAATTATTCAGAAATGAACGAGCTGCTGAAGTACCGATAGAGTACACACACACAGACAGGCCCGGGAACAACAGACCAACAACTTTCTTCGTTCTCCTTGTCGGTCGGTTAACGGTCCGACGTCGTCCTGCTCCGCCGGTCTGTAGGCAGCCGGGAGATTCTGTTGTCTGTTAGCGGCTACAAACCGAACAAGATGTCGGTATGAAAGCTTATCTTTTCTTTTTCAGGCCTCTCTGTCAGTAAGAGCTGAAAGCTCATGTTCTCGCCGCAGCTCTCTCCAACACGTGTGTCTGTTCCTGTCTGACAGCGTTTCCGACACCGACGTCACGTCCGGCAGACCCGCCACACCCCCCTTTGGGTATAATGTGGCATTTAGGTGCTGTCTGAATAATCAGGAAAATGAGATTCCCACTGGAAAAATTCACGTGAACGCGTGAAATCGGAACAATACGGAAGAGGATTAGGGCCACATGTGAAAAATTTATTTGAGTTCAGTTATTTGAGTTAAAGTCAAACCCAGAACTAAAATAAATATTTTCACATGTGGCCCTAATCCTCTTCCCCAGAACAACAACTCGGAAAGTCGGCGAAAAATTTGGTGCACGACCTGCCGAAATTTGACGTTGCAAAAAAAATGGCAGACGAGAGTAAATGTTTGGCTGATGGCAAGAAACTTTTTACTAATTTATGTGTTGCATCAATTTTTTGCTCACCTGTAATTTGTAATATGGTATTAGATTGTAACTGTTAGTTGCCGACCACGTAGAGTGACCTAGATTAGTTAGAAAAATTATATATTAGCATTAGCCCTCATAACAAGTCAGGTAAAGCAATATTTTAGTGGTTTTATGGAATTTACTGGAGCAGCAACAAATCTGGGACAAAATACAACACATCTTCTTTGAAGCGCTCGTGTTGTTTTCATGTTACAACTTAAAAGCTCATGAACATACTGAAGTCGCAAGAACGACTTTTCAACTTGGGGACCATCCGAGGAGCACGAAGGATTCAAGTTTGTGTATATGAAGAAAAGATGTGTATTTATAAAAAAAATAAAAATTGAAAATATATGAATAAGTTCTGTGAACAAATTATATCAGGGTCGAGGTTACACAAAGACACTGAGAAAAACAAAGTGCTTTTGTTTACACCTGCCTACAGATTCACAGCAAAAAAAACAGCGCGTAAAACTCAGTGCTCAAAGTTCCCACACTGTGTGTATGACACTGAAGTTACGAGTACGAGTTTGACCCTGTTTTTACAGCTGAATCTGATTGGTCAAACGTAGAGTCAATCTGTCCAATCAGAGCAGATGTTTCCTGCGTTCCCCTGCAGGTCCTTCGATTTTTAACATAGTCTGTTATTATCAAAACCATTGATTTATTATAAGAATATAGAAGTTCTGTTAATATATCAATGATTAAAACAGAGAAAATGACAATTTTATATGTTTGTCATATCTCAAAAAGATGCAACTCCGTGGAACATAAAGAAGCTGAAATGGTTTGCATTAATTTATCTGTGCACCTAAAATGTATCACTGCTAATATTTGGCTTTACAACAAAAAGATGGATCATAAATTCTGCAACCGTAATATCAGCATGACCTCATTTTACGTGTTTACAGTTTATAGGTTATAAGATATATATAGGTTGACGGATTCACAGAAGTAAGACAAGCAAAGTGTTACTTGAACTCATCCTACTTTACCATAGCTATATGCAAAACATCCCCCATAGGGCTGTCTTATTATAGAAATAAACAGTCGATGGTGCAATCCTCCTCACGCTACATGTTACTGTGACATGGTGAAACTGGGTCAAACACAAAAGGCCATGGAGAGCAGTGGAGCACTTAATACCATCTTGGCACACTATTACATTAACTATATTAGGCAGCAGACGCACCGTGTCCTGTTTGAAACGTGCCAATCTGATAATGTCAGAGGTGGCCTGGCTTTCTGCAGCACATGTCAACACTGCAGTGACTGTTGAGAAACACTCAAATCGTTCCAAATCCCCTGTGGCCCGGGCCAAATCCCACCACTTCTCTTTCCATTCACTTAATGTGCCCTTCTTTTATAGAGAGCTACATGCAGCATTTTATTTTGTTGTTGGAAAAGTCTGCAGTAACTTATGCATGACAGATGCATTATGGGAACACCTGCAGTTTGTGTATGCTTCCATCGTTTACATTGGTAACACAGATGTGGGAGATGCAGATCTGAAGTCCTGAATGGTCCATTGAGCACATATGTTAGAAGGTCGGGTAACAACACGGATCACCATCTTAATATCACAAGGAATTCTTTTCATAACTATATCATTACAGTATAAACTAGCCATTAAATACAAGTGAGTTTAAATACTGTTATCTTTTTATCATAAAGTAAATTCAGACATCAGAACTGTGCCTTAAGTCACTAAAAGTAATGTCTTTTTTTTCTCTATTGTATATTTATTATTGCCCTCAGTTGCTTCAATGACTGTACCTGTCATTTCTGTTACTGACACTGATCTTCTTGCAGCATTAAATCAGCCAAATTAAACTTTCTATGACCAATAGTTCTGCTTCTGTTTACACAATCAAGGTTGTTGTTGTTGATATATCAAAAGATTTGACTGGTGCTTTATTTAGCTAAAAAATGTGTCTCCGGGAGGGTTTTGTCTCGGAAGATGATGTTGTTTCTCAAATTGATGTCATGTGAGGCTTCTGTTAAGGGGGCAAGAAAAATTCCCCTTCAGGGATCTTTAACTCATCACATTAACTCAGATAAAATGGTAAAAAAACCACCATCTGAGACAAAAACCCTATTCATCTTTTTTTTTAACTCTTACTTTTTATTTGAAATAAGCACAAATATTATACAAGTAGAATTCAGTTTTCTCTATTGTGTGTGTGTGTGTGTGTGTGTAATGAATACACAAGAGACAGGGTCCGGTTTTAAAAACTCTCAGTAACTCTATTTCTGTATTAATGTACAACCGTTGAAAATTACAGCAATTTTTTTGGTAGTTTTTTTCTCTTTTCTTTTTTTTTTTTTTAAACGATCTATCTATCAACAGCCATTTTCCAGAGGAAACGTGAACAATATGAGCGGGGAGAAAAGAAGGAAAAAAAAAAATCAAGAGAGAAATAAAGTGAGGGGATGAATGTAAAGAGAGGAGAGCACGAGATGAGAAGGGGGGGGTGGGGGGGGGAAGAAGACAAATTAACAGTTAATGTTTATCTTCCGCTGCGGAGTGTTTGAGCATGAATGTGTGTGTATGTGTGTGTACATGCTATGTCAGTGAGTGGTGCTGTAGTGCGTGAGTGAGTGGATGAGATTACACTTGCTGCTTCAAAAACAACTATCACCTGATCAGTGGGGGTGAGCAAAAGTCAGATTTTGCTCACGCTGCCGTGACGGAGGAGGTCAGGCTCACACCGGTTTGGATTTACATTAGCTGAACACAACCGAGCAACAAAACCAGTATGAGAATAAAAAAAAGACAAGACTGGAACCAAATAATTTAGCAGTTTTGCTTTGATCATAACCACCTCAACTATTTGCTGGCAGTTCTGGAGAAGGTTGTTTGGCACCAACACAGACAGGGGGGGGAAGGTGTGTGTATTGTGAAACACCGGCAACAAAATCTGTCATCTAAACACACATTCGTCTTATTCTTTAGGTTCTGCTGTAAATGAACATGCATCATACATAGGAAAATACTGTATTTCGTTTGTTTTTTCAAGTAATTTAGGGAGTACGTGGGGCTGTGAGGTCACCATTTTTTCACAGTAAACACACCATGTTCACATATATGGCAGAATATCAGAAAAAAAAAAAAGGACTTCTACCATGAAAAGTCTTCATACTCTGCCATTTAATTGTTCATTGCACATGTCCTGGTTGATACACTTTGTTAAAAACAGAGCCAGAACAGCAGCAATGACATGTTTCATCCAGATGTATCACACTCCACTAGCCGGTACACTTTCAGGTTGTGCAACAGCTGATGTAAACAAACATCTGTTTCCGTACAACTTTCAAGAATTACTCCCGTCATATTTGTCGTAGTGAAACGTTTTATTCATTCATTTATATCAACATATTGCACCTGAGGAGAGAGAACTGAAAATTAAGGTGTAGAAAATTATGAATTTCAGCTTTGCATGTGTTCAGGCCAATCCTGAACAGCCAGCAAGTGGCAGCTAGGTGGTATGGTCTCATAAAACCACCAAATTCATTATCAGCACCATATCCTTAAAGGTTCAGTGTGTAGAATTTAGTGGCATCTATCAGAGCAGATTTGAGAAGAAATGGAATATAATATTCATAAGTATGTTTTAATTAGTGTATAATTGCCTGTTGATAATAATCCTTGTGTTTAAGTCACCTTAAAATGAGCTCTTTATATCTACATAGGGAACGGGTCCTCCATGTTTCTACAGTAGCCCAGAACAGAAAAACCAAACACTGGCTCTAGAGAGGGGGCCTTTCTCGTTTTTCACAAGTTTCATGACCCCTGAGGGTTCTCCTAAACACTTGAAAGGGGAGTGGGAGGGGAGGTGTATTCAGTTGGTTGCAATCTGCAACTTCACCACTAGATGTCACTAAATCCTTCACACTGGTCCTTTAAAGAAAACTATTCCTGGTTCCCATAACAGCTCTGACATTTAGCAGGCAACAGGTTGCCTTTAGCTCCTCATGTGAAAAAAAAAAAGGGGCAAACCCACTGTTTTCAGACACATGATGAGACCTCAAAAAAATTGACCTTCATGATCAGATCTGAAACGTTGCAACAAGTGTAACCATGGTGAATGTGATGCTCTGAAGCCAAAACATGTAAATGAGGATGAGGAAGGGGGAGATACAATCGTGCCATTCTGTGACCCTGCAGCATTATAGGAGTGAAACGAGGGAAAGACAGAAAGAAAGAAGCTGATGAGCGAGTGTAGAAAAGCATAAGGAGAGGTCAGCGTGACTGCACCGAGGGATGGTCATGGAAGGAAGCAAAAGTAGGAGGCAGGGAAGAAAGGAAGGAGATGCTGGTGCTTCGCAGTCGCGGTTGGAGCTTCAGGTGTCGTGGAAATCCTTCAGCAGCGTGCGTCGCCTCTGCTCAGCAATGTGCATCTGATTCTCCAAATCCTGTAAAAACATCACAGACAAAAAAAATCACTTATTTAAGACCTAAACTCTTCTCACTTCTACATTCCTGTATAAAACAACTTTTTTTGTCCTGTTGAAGTACAAAAAGTTGGAGCACATAAAACAGCAAAATCATATGTGCACAATACTGATACACTATGCTCTACTAGACTTTACCACCCACTATGCTGGGAAACTGATACTTTTTAAATGAAATATAACTCATCTAGATGTTATCTTTGTTTGATACTATTTTCGGAGAACAACTATTTATTTTTCCACTGAGAAAAAAAGTTAACTGTGAACTTTTTCCCAAAGCCCAATGCTACTCACCCTCACTTCTTAAAGAAAAAGAGAAATTTATCTGTGGTTGTTCAAAACAGTAGTTGCTTTAAATCACATTTAATGTAAATTTTACCAATCTTTACCCGCCTCAGGTTTCTATTCTCTAGGTGCTGTTAATATAAAAAATGTTCCATGTTACAACAGACCAATGCTCTCATCACTTAGTTCATACTTTAATCAACAGGGCAAAACATTATGCTCATCTTCCTCTATTGTAATTTTTCAGCTTCACTCCTCTAGCTGACTCGTCTTGCACAGTTTCCTCCTCCTCTTACACTCCCATAATTTATTATCCTCTCTTACCCCTCTGTCACTGGCGCTGAGCTCCCCCTCAGCTCCCACCACGCCTCTCTCGTAGCTGTCCGCCCGCTCCACCTTCCACGACAGGTTTTCTATCTCTGCCTCCAGCTGGGCCTGCTGGTACTCAAACTGCAGAGAAGGACAGACAGACATCTAAGATGAATCCATTTCAAAACAAAAACATGATTTAAGACAATTAACATTATTGGATCAAGACTCTAAACAGGCTGCAGGAGAGTAAGAGGTGGAGGGAAAGTGAGAAAGGAACAAATATCCTTGATATCGTTACTACACAATTACGTCACGTGTGTTCTCAAGTAGAGAACAGGCACAGTGTGTTTCTCACCAGTTTCTTGCGTGGGCCGGACTCCATGTAATAGGCGTAGGGGTATGTATACTGCAGTGTGTAGCGACACTGGAAACAAAAACACACAGTTATATTGAGTGGCAAAATATTTGAAAAATGTTCAGATTTACTAGAGATTAAATGATCATATTAAACCTTAAAAGTCAATAATTTGACACAGACAAATCATAAGACAGATCTTCATGGCAAAGTTTTGAAATTATCAGGGAAGAGACAGTGAATCAGATTTATCTTTTTCCGGTAACATTTCACAAGAGGTGTGACTGTTGATAAACACAAGATTTTATTCCAGTAGTGTAAAGTCCTCAAATGAGTAACATTGTGTAACATTTATCAGTGAGTTAGGCGTCTACACTGATCTGCTCCGACACTGAATCCTCACTCTGTTAGCAGCTAAAAGCTAAAAGTTAGCCATCAGGCTCACTGCTGTCTCCGCAGACAGAAATGAAGTTTTAAAGTGAATTTAAACGCAGTTAAACTATTTTATGTAACCGTCTTTCTGTTTATCTCCTCCTCACATCACTGACTCTTGACATCTTCTTCACTCTGCATCTACAACACACACACACACACACACAGACACAGTTCAGTCTGCGAGTACCTTAGCCAGTAGCTTTGCAGCGTTATGCAGATACTGCCAGTCGATCCAGGTCCCCAGGTTGTTCATCACTCTCTCCTGGATCTTCTCCTGGATCCTCTGGTACGTCTGAGCCTCCAACTGCAGAGACTTGTTATGATTCTCCCACTGGTGGAGGAAAAGGACAAAAAATAAAATAAATAAATCACTGAAAGATGGAACAAATAAGAGTATTTCTCCTGAAGATCTAGAGCAATGTCGGATTGAAACTTGTCTGTGTGCTAAGAAAACGACAGTGAAGAGTGTCTGTTGTCCTGAGAATGGCTTTTCTACACACCAAGCCAGAAATCTTGGTGTAGTCGTGGACTCAGACCTGAATATCAAAAGTCACATTAAGACAAATACAAAGTCAGCCTACTATCACCTGAAGAATATATCAAGAATTAAAGGACTTATGTCTCAGCAAGAAAACTTGTCTATGCATTTATTTTCAGTAGACTTGATTACTGTAACGCCGTCTTTACAGGTCTCGATCAGACAGCTGCAGCTGATTCAGAACGCTGCCGCTGCTCGAGTCCTCACTAAGACCAAGAAAGTGGATCACATCACTCCAGTTCTCAGATCTTTACACCGGCTTCCTGTCTGTCAAAGAGTTGATTTCAAAATACTGCTGTTGGTTTATAAAGCGCTCAATGGTTCAGGGCCAAAATACATTTCTGATCTGCTGCTACATTATGAATCATCCAGACCTCTCAGGTCGTCTGGATCAGGTCTGCTTTCTGTCCCCAGAGTAAAAACTAAACATGGTGAAGCAGCGTTTAGTTTTAATGCTCCACATATCTGGAACAAACTCCCAGAAAACTGCAGGTCTGCTTTTAAATCACAGCTGAAGACTTTCTGTTTGCCTTTTATTAAACCAGGGTTAATATCTTACACTGCACTTTTTAAAATTGTATTTAAATGTGTCTTTACGTTGCCTTGTGTTGCTTTTATATTCTGTCTTGATGCCTTTTATGCTCTATGTAAAGCACTCTGAATTGCCTTGTTGTTGAAATGTGCTAAACAAATAAACTTGGCTTTTCTGACAAACTGTCTCAAATCTTTCATACAAGAGTGCTGGAGGAAATCTGTTGAACGTTAATCTCCCTCTGATTAAAGAGATGTGAAATAACAATTTTGTGAGTTGATTCGGTCTTAGTATCTCTAAAACAGGGTTGACACTTGGAATACCACCCAGACTCAACAGATTTCTCCTCCAGTCTCAGTATTTGGGTAGAAAATTAAACAAAAGTAAAGGATGGAAAGGTTTTTTTACCACTTACTTTTATCTAGGAAGGAGCATTCTTGCTTTATTTTATTCAAGAAAAATATAAATGGAGATCTTAAAAAAAGAAAACCACCCTCACCCTCTCAAAGTAGAAGAGGTATTTCTTGAGGGCCTCTCTGGCCTGAGCCTGTTGGCTCTGGTTGACTATATCAGGGTTTTCTTTGTAGCGACTGCACTCGTAGTATTCACTGCCGTGAGTCTTCCAGTCACCAAGACACATCCAGCAGAAGTCTGTCAGTGGATAAAACGGACACATTAATGGACTCTGAAGTGTTTCTCCCCACTAGTAACAAGGATTACACAGCATGTGACGCATGTTTACAAGCTTCTTTTTACAGACAGCCTAAAAGGTCGGCTAAGTTCTCTACAAAATAGTCTACAGCCAGTCTGAACTGGATGATAACAGACTGCGGTTGGTAATATATTTTAAATGTTTCCAGATGACGAAACCGCAGATTGATTTAACCAAACTCCTGGTCTAATTTACAAAATCTGAAGTGAAGAAGACTTTGGTGACTTGTGGGACATATTCACAAGTTATTCCAAATGTTTTTAGTTCTTTTGAGTATTTGACTGAACCGTATGCGGCTTTAAAACTTGTCAAATGCTGTTAGCCCAAAGATACGAGAAAGACAAAAAGGCTTTATGCTGCATTCACATGGATTCAGGCAGACGGTTGACAGCAGATGGAAAACCCCTTCTGGACGGCAAAGGACAAACAAACAGTCCGACTGAATGGCAGGACATGGTCAGCGGTCAGCTCTTCTTGTTTATGTATGATGTTCTATGTAACATCTGTTTGTAAATTCCATTGCGGAGGAGAGCAGAAAACTTACAATATTTTAACTTTAGATGGCAACATCATCTACCTTTACTGTTGCTGTTATTCACCTCAACTTATTTTACCGTCCTGCTCTCGTCCACTAAAATCACATCGGTTTACCGTTGTGATGGAAAATGTCTGAAAACACTGAACACACATATGACATAACACACAAAACACTGCTGGGTTGAAGATTAACAATTGTTATTGTACAATAAGGACCTTAACACCAAGTTATATAGCTTTCTAAAGTTACATATATTCAACCAATTGCATGAAGCCACGAGATGCCCGTGGGAGATCACGCACTGTCTACACACTTCATACATGCGGAGGAAAAGGAGACCCCCAAGAACATCTGTGATCAGTTCTACTGAACAGGACCCCTCGTTTCCTGACAAAAGGTCTCTTGGTAAAGCACAGCGAAGTTTGAACAAGAGTGGACAAGGTTGAATAAATGATAATATAACTTGTTTTCAGCTTTCTTTACTTTCACACCATCTACCTGAATCCTTCTTTCACTCGGAAGTCTTTTTTACAGTTGTGTTATTCCTACCTTCTAATTATAGTAGATGCCTACTTATCGTGTGACATATTATGCCACTAGGTGGATGCAAAGTGCTTCGCTTAACAGTGAGTTCATGCTTCATTGGATTATATTGGAGGTGTAAAACTCTGAGACGCACAACTTACCGTGTTTACACTTGGAGCATTGCTGAAATTAACAGAGACATGAGAGAAAGTCAAATTAGTGAACCAGAAACCTGAAAACTATCCACGTCAAACAAATACAAGCGAATGAATCTGAGCAAATGAGCAACTGAATGTTTTTAAAACAAAACCATTAGCGCTTGCTTTGACTCATCTAGTGTGACACACACTACTTAGAAAATATGAGAAGAGCAAAGAAAAAACAACATATGGTCCCAGGAATTCAGTGTCAAAGAATGAAAGTGTCAAACCATTAAAGTTGCGGACTTCTCTCTCAGAATCAAAATATATTTTTAGCATTTCCTGTGTGCTGGGAAAGTGTGATTTTCACTTCTGACTCACCATGTGATTGCACCCTCCGTTCTTCTCAATGCAGATATTGCACTTAGGACACTGAAGGAGAAAAACAGTTCACATTTCAATCTGTACGACACAGTTATGACCAAAAATAGAGCAAGTGACAGTTACAGCAGATACTTATGAATGACGATATTTTAAGTATATGTGCGAGCATGTTGAAGTCACAGTGGTTGTGTATGTGCATGTGTGTGTAAATCCATCATACATCTTTAGTGTGTGCGCTGATGTAGTTAGCCGTCTCTGAGTCATCTGCACATTTTGTCAGCCATTTCCGGATTGTTGCACAGTCTGTGGGTGCGTGGTACATCTGACGGCATTTAAAACTGAGAGAAAGGAACAAGAACATAACATACAGCCTCATTATAAACTGACATTACAAAAAATCTGCCTACATTTATGTCAAAAAAAAAAAACAGGTAACAAGCAAATATCAGTTCAGTCTTTGTTGTGCCACATAGGAAATTTGGCTTTCAGCAAGACAAAAACAAGCAGGTTATTAGAACATCTTCATCATCCACTTACGTCCACTTTGTCCAAGTAACTTCTTGGACTGTATAAAATGTTACAGGGTGTAAAACTGCTGCTAAAGTGTCTTTTAAAAATGTGAAGTACAAAGAAATATAACTGCATCGGGATAACAAATACACATCAAAATTCAGATTCAGTGTGATATCGAACATAACCGTGTTTCACAGCCTGCAGGCCACAGAATCTGAACACTGTGTGAGACTTTGACATTGTTAATATAAATGTAATAACATGAAACCATTTAAGCCAAATATCTGTGCATACATCAGCGTAGCTCTTATATATTTGCATGCTGCGTGCGTGTGTGTGTGTGTGTGTGTGTGTGTGTGTCTCCTACCAGAAGACTTCACTGCAGCGGCTACACTGCACCCTGCGTGCCCGCGGCTCCTGCACCTTGATGACGATGGGACAGTCTGCACCCGGACACAACTGCAATTGGAAGTGACTCTGCAGGTTGGAAAGAGAGATGAAGATGCATAAAGACAGTCAGCAGATGAATCACTGTGATCATGTTTAGAATTATCTATCCTTGGATGGATAATATAGCTGTGAGGTCAGGTTTTTATTTTTTAAAGGTTCACCCAAATTTAAAAAAAAAATAGACATAAAACGTAGATTAGTAGACTGGCATTCTACCGGAAAAATGATTCTGATGAAAACTTGTCATTGTGTTCTGTGGATTATCCAGATTATCCGTTGTTTCTGGGAAGCTTTGTTGCTCTTGAATTTTTAATCGTAATTTTTGTGAACATCACAAACAATTTTCATTTAAATTTCTGAACCTGGGTAAATAAAACTAAAAATATGTTGAATGATCCTTCAACAAAACAAGAATGTCTAATTTGAGATCATCATTTGCATAAATACATTTAGATGGAAACACAGCTTGTGAGACTGACACAGTGAAGAGAGCGAGGATTCAGATTTAATGCTGTGTGAAGGAGAATCAAAGATTCACCTGTCGAAACACACAAGGGCTTATTGAGTTTTTCTCTCTTTCTCACTCCCTCTCCACATGCCTCTGATGTCTCATTCGCTATACATGCGGATCTCAGCACATACACACAGACAGACATGCACCTCGACGTAGTCTCTGAAGAGGTAGCGTCTGTATTTGTCCTTCAGCTCCTCTCCTGGCAGCAGCGGCAGGACAAAATCTTCTGGCATCTGCAGGGAACAGTCCTGAGCCATACATGAGATACCTGGACACATACACAAAATGTTTTTACAAGAGTCCTGAATCCTTCAAAGAGTACAGTGACATAAAAAGGCTGAAACGGTGTGTTTCCTTACAAAATTACATCATCATTTAAACTTTGTGTGACTTGAAACATTCCACTGAGGTTGTGTTTGGTTTTCGGGGGCTGGTTTCTAGTGTTACAGTGACCCAGAAACCTGATTGGGGTCATCTTTCATCATAAAAGTGTCCTTCAACCAGCTGATACAGAAACACTTATCAGGCTGAGAAGGACTCGGTTATGTGAACCGACTTTATCAGAGAGACTGAAAGTAGCACAGGGACACACCACGAGTTAGTGCGTACAAATATGCTGGCACGCACATGCGCACACACACACACACACACACACACACACACACACACACACACACACACACACACACACACACACACAAAGTATAAGGAGTCTGGTAAACTGTAAACTGTACTTAACCACACACATATAGTATACTGCACAAAAACGTATAACTGATCTGTGAACACACCCACACACACCCATCTGCTCTCCTGCTGACACACACACACACACACACACACACACAGTCTAATAATCAGAAGGCTGCTGTAGCAACACGCCTGCCTGCTAAATTTTACACCAGATGGGAGTCATCAAAACCTCAGATTACACCTCCCTTATCTTCAAAGTCACAAGTCACTCTTGGATTTTACATACACACACAAACACGAGCCTGTGCACAAACATCCTGCCAGGATCCGCAGGGTTTTCTGTCGTTAAAAACAATATAATTAAGTGACTGATGTAGCTCGCCGTGTTAAATTATACACCAGTCTGTAAACCTTGCTGGTCTGGGAGGAAAACCGAGGCTAAAATAAACTTCTGAAAAGGATCAGAGGCTGAAACTCTGATGAAACCCTCAGTGAACAAACACACACACACACACACCTACACATAAGTAGAAGGACAGACGTACAGATACATGAAGAGACGCTTGGGAGCTCAGATCAAACAAAGTATGAGTCACCTACTCTGACACCAGCTTTGATCGTTGCACAGACGCATGAGCACAGACGCATGAAAACACACACACATATACGTTCTCTACTTACCCACTCCCATGCCATCTTTGACCAGTACAGTGCAGTGCTGCTCCCAGCATCCTTTGCAGAAGGAGTGCTGGCAGGGAAGTGCCAGCAGGGAGTCTCTCCGTACGACCTGTAGACACACACCACACTGGAGGGACTGAGGGGCCTGAAACACACAAACACAGAAATAATCAACACATACTGTACTGGAGAGCTCAATACACACACACACACACACTTTCCACACAATCTAATGCAACAGCTCTGCTATAAATTCTACTTTTACAAAGCTTATACAATTTCAGTCTTTGTTGACATTGTAAGAAAGGTGAAAATTCTGCTTTATGTTTATTATTGAGGCCTCAGTGGTTGTTGTTGGTGAAGTGTTCCTAATATTTTGTCCACCCCATTAACATACACGAAGGGGTCAAATATTAGGACCACTTTTCATTATAATGCAGGTGAGTGTAATATAAAGTGCATTTCACATTACCAGTGATTAAAATGAAAGCTTGTTCAGTCTGTTAACACTGAATGATAAACTGACAACAGCAGCACATTCTCCCATTTGAGAAGCAAATGTTGGGAGATATTATCCCAATAAATGAATTAACCAACTATTAAATCTGTCATTGATTCATTTTATGTCAATCAACTAATCAGTGAATCAACCAATTGTTTCAGTGCTGGTGAATTATAGCAACTAAGCGACTATTTTTCTGTGAGTATGTGTAAAGCAGTGAATCAGTGGTTACACGCGATGACAGATTGTGGATTCCAGGTTCAAACTACTTATTATACCCACAATAAACACCGTGTCTGATGACTTTATGTCTTTATTATGGCTGTTACACAATGTTTACCAATGCATGTGTACGGTCTGAAAGGTTTTACTCGTAGTGTTCACATAAAGGAAGGATGAATGCCAAAAAGGGCTCAGTTAATAACTAATAAGCAGTTTTGAAATATGTCACGTTCACAAGATATGAGTGATATAAAAACATGAATAAAAAGGTATAAACAAAGCATGTGTGTTTCAAAACTGACTGAAACTCATTTATTGCATGTTTGTTACTCACAGTGACTGATCTGCATGTGCTGCTGGGCTGAACCAGAGCATCTGACAACAGCAGAGACGAGTTGGACTTATATCTGTAAGGAACATGAGCAGAGTCAAAGGTCAAATGAGGACTCGTGGTTGTGACTGAAAAAGTTAAAACTGCAGTACAGAAGAATGAGAGGTAATGAATGAAAGAATGAATGAGAACGTGAGAATCGACTGAGAATGAGAGGGAAAAAAAAGTTGCAGAGGAAAACTACAGACAGAAATATAATATGTGAAAGACAGAATGAAAGAGGAAGTAGAAGAGAGTGGGTGAAAAGTGATAGACACATTTGAGGAGGGTGAGAGTAAAAACGCAAAAAGAGGAAGGGTAGCTGAATTAAAGAAGCAGATGAATGGTGATGAAAAAGACGGGCTGCAGGAATAATGGGGGTGGAGCAGAAGAGACGTACCTGTCCAATATTTGTGAAACCTGCCAGTGAAAATGCACCAGGATCAGTTTTGCTACCGCTGGTAAAACCTGAGAGAGAAAGAGACAGAAAAAAGGAGAGAGAGAGAGACCACTGAAACATTGCTACATGAGTGATGACGTGAGTGACGTCCGTCTTGAAAGTCAGTTAATCTGTAATGATACACAGCTCTCATGTCCCAGGTTTTGCTTGTTTTTACTTTAATGGATGAAAAAGTTGACACTACCGCTGATGAGCAGGAAACCTCAGCCCACAGAAACCACTGATTTCCTAAGTACTTTATAGAAATGTCATTTTGGCGGCAGACCGAGTAACCAAAAATATAGGTTGCAATTATTTGATTAATAATTGATTAAAATTTCCCTGAGAGAAAATATATCAATGACAGTTTTTATAAGTAAAAACAAAACATTTGCTAAATGCAACTTCTCCGATGTGAAGATTAGCTCGATCCTTTCTGTTTTACTGTTGAACACCTTTTGGTTTATTGATCAATGAAGAGATGAACTAAGCCATTTGAAGACATCACTTTGGACGGCATTGACATTATTTTGACTAAATGATTTAGCAATTAATCAAAAACTAATAATTAATAGCTTTTTATATTCTATACATACAAGACACTGGTTCAAAACAAAAAACTGCACTGACTCAATTATCAGACTATAAAACTGAGTTCTGCTGATGACTTGATGTTTTCTCTCTCTGTTACTGTACAGTGATTATTAGATGAAGATTACATTAACACCACAGGCCAGATGTCAAGGGCTTGTTATTATTAGAAAAGCCTAGAAGTAAATGATTCAAATGCAATAAAATGACTGAAAAGTGCTTCTTTCATTCACCTGCTGCCATCAAGACACACAACTGCTCCGTTCTGCTAACAGAGGGCTGTAGTTGTGCTGAGCAGCTCTCACGTGTGATTAAGTGTAACTGTGAGTGTGAAGTAAGATATTACAGCAGCAACAGGACACAAAATCAGCACAGATCACCTAGATAAATAAAAAGTAGGAGAAAAACTAGAAATATTGCAGCCTTGTGGTGTATGCCTGCTGAGTTTACATCCATGTCTGTCCAGACTTTGAAAGAATTCAGTAAAAGGTATTAAGTGTATTTTCCTTGTACGTGTTCACATGTTTGACCAATAAAGCTGATTCTGACAGAACACAAAGTTGTAGCCGTGACAAAGCTTCAGATGTGGACGTTGCTGCAAAGAAGCTACAAATTCTAAAAATGTGGATGTTTCACAAATACTGATATAAGTATGAATTCTTGAGTTATGGCCAAAAACTTGTTTTGTGAGGTCACAGAGACCTTTGACAAACAAATTCTAATCAGTTCATCCTTGAGTCCAAGTGGACATTTGTGCCGAATTTGAAGAAATTCCCTCGAGGCGTTCCTGAGATATCACGGTCATGGGAGAATGGGGGGGACGGATGGACAACCCAAAACCATAATGCCTCCGGCCACAGCTGTCACCAACACGGAGGAATTAAAAACCATGAAAAACCATATTCAAGATGATATAACCTCATGATTAGTGTTAGTCTTCTTCAGCTCCAGCATAAGGAATATCACTTAGTAAAATGTACAATTTCAGACTGAGATCACAATTAGTGTGCTGTAAGAGTGTCCTCATTGGATGCATTTCAGGCTGATTATGACACAACCACATCCTCAACTAAGTGCAGCCATGCACACAAACAGTGTCACAAATCTGAACATATACAGTATATACAGGAGGTGGCTTAATTTGAAAAGACATCTTTTCCTCTTCTTCTGGCCTTCCATTCACACTACATTAGCATTTTCTGCAGCCACAGAGCTGCACTTCTTCAAAACACACTAACTAAACTAAAGTTTTCATTCCATTGTGGACAGAAAAAAAGTGAGCTTTTCCAAGACAACGGCATACGCCCTCTCACACACACTGTGGTGCAACATAGTCAGATATCTTAGAAAACCCACTATGTGTCGCTTCCTGTGATCACTTATCTTGAAAGGTAGAGTGATGTCATCGATCGCTGTTTACATTTTATTTGTCAAATTACTTTGCAAGCATGAAAGAGTGATTTGATTAACAGTCTCAGTGGAGGAATTCGGTTTTTTTTTATTAGCACTAATGAGCTGTAATCAAATCACTATCTTACACTCATGCATTCCTCTGATGACAGAGGCAGAAAAAAATGTCGGTGAGAACGACTAAAACGCGCATTCAGCTTAACAGTGTCACTAATCATGGAGAGTAGGAGGCAACAGAACATAAGTTTAACCTGCTGAGACCAGGTTTTGCCTTTCTTGTGAGTCAAAATTGCATCAGTGTGTTGCAGCAAAAAGAATGGCTGAAATTATTTTGCTTTTAATTGCTTTACTCATAGTCAGTGAACAGTGGCCTCGGGATCAAACACAGACGCAATAACGGTCTGTTTCAGACAGAAGCTGAACTGAGAGGCTGCATAAAAGGGCCAGTATAAGATAAATGAGGGTTGTTTTTTTTTTTACACCAGTGAAATCCCCAGAATATAAATAAAGATTTGGAAATGTGCATGATACGACCCTTTAAGGGTTATGATCAATTTTTTTTTTTAACCAGCATCTTCTTCTTGACCAGTGATAATTTCAAATCCTGCTTTTGGAAATACTAATAAAAGAATATTTTATTTCACACCACATCACACAATCCTGTAACAGACACACACTCACCTTCAGTGCAGCAGCCACAGTGTTCACCTCCTCCGTCAGCACCCTCTGACTCTCTTTGTAGGTCAGACAGGTGAACTGGTACTCCTCTGGATCGAAGGAGTCAGCGCCTTGTTGCTCCACGTCGCTGGCCACACCCTCATAGTACCCTGCGATGTCACCCTGATCGTCCTCTTCTCCTCCGTCGTCCTCATCCTCCTCTTCTTCAGAGTTTACCCCGAAGTCTTCCTCGTTGCTGTCCGACGCCTGGCTGTTCATGTCCACAGACATCCAGTCGATTGAAACAACCACCCGCACAGGTAGACGGCCCGCCTACCTGTCGGATCCCTGCGGTCCGATCGGCTGAAATGGCTCGTATGAAGCTCCACTTTCCACTTCCCCTCGCCGCTGTCCTTCCCACCTGGTCGTGTCACTGTTCAAAGACACCCTGCCTTCCTGTCGGCCTGAGGCGCGGAAGGAGCGCGCTCAGCAGCAGCGGAAGAAGCAGAAGAAGTCACACTCACCGTCACTCATTTGGAAAGTTGATTACAGGGTGATCTGAGGGGACAAGAAGACTGGGGAGGAGGAGAAAGAGGAGAGAGAAAAGGGGGGACGGGGGAGAAGAAGAAGCAAAGATGCAAAAGAGTGAGAGTTGAATGGGAGGAAGAAGTGATCAAGGAAAGGAGGGATGGAAAGAAATGTGGAGAAAGCAAAAAGAAAGCGAGAAAGAGAACAAAAACATGCATAAGTGATCAAAGTTGACAATTCCTGCTGATTATTCTCAGTGTTTTTTATGAATTACATGTAATTTTTAAACAATAATCTTAATCTAAATATGTCAAATAACAGTGAGTCTCCTATGAGATTAGACTGTGTGACTAACTGAGGTTGATAAAAAAATGTTTTCTCCACATTTGGCCTTTATTTTCTGTAAATTTCCAAACTTTTCAAGTAAATTTCTCTACTTTACTGCTACAGTACAAAACATTCACAAGTCAGTCGCAGCACATTTAGCTGCATACACAATGAATCAATAATCAGGCTAAGACTAATGTAACAGTGACAGATGAGGTGAAATAGAGCACTGTGCCATGGCTGTCTAACATCTAGTGTCTTGATAACCCTAAAATTTTGAGGTAGTCTTTCTACAAATATTTGACTTTAACATTGAGTCTTTGGCTGACAATGTAAAGATACATTTACAGAACAAAGCAGGAACAGTTCAGAGATACTGACAACATGATGAATCTTGACTGTTTTGAGCTGGTCCTCCTCAAAGCAAATATTACCTTATAATATTAGCCTCTCCAAAGTTGTGTTTTGTTGGAGGGAATCAATTGCTAACTCATACACTGACAGGAAGCCCAGCCGTCTGCATTATCACTACAGGGGAGGTTAATGGGAACTGCTAAGAGCAGAGACACTTTTCCACAGACACACACGCACACACGGCTGTATCCAAAAGGTCAGCGTACAAAATATCTGAGGAAGGCCATGTGCGTGCAGTATTTCTTACAGCACCAGTAACAAATGACAAAAAAAGTTCAGAAAACTTCTGTTGCACATTTAAATTTGGTTATTTTCTTGTTGTCAGTTCTTTTACTTTGAAATAAATATAAAATTAAATATTTTCAAAATATTTTTCAAAATCAAGTATTTTTCTTTCCTGATAATTTTTACCATCAGTGTCGGTGGAGATTCTGAGCCAAAAATCCTCAATATGCTGAGATGCCAAACTCCATGATAATACATAAAAAATTCACACTGTTTTCTTCATATATTACATTATATTATCTAAGTAACATTTCTAAGTAATAAACTATGGTGACTTCTTTAAAATAGGGTAGACTGTGTCAAACTCCACTAAGCACTTTTGGGAGATATGTTTGGAAGGTAGTAATTGGTGAATTTTAATTCTCATTTGTCTCTGTGGCATGTCAAAGAAAAAGCTAGCTTGGTGACTAAACCAGTCAGAACAGCAGAGCTCGTGGCTTTGATACAAAATCTCCTCAGTATTTTGGGTCCCAATTTCTAAAGCACACGTTAACATTTTGATATCACTTCATCCATTCAATTTCACATAGCATGTTATATTTCAAATGGTGTAGTGAACCATTACTCTATAAAGTTCAATCCACTCTATTAAATTGAACAAAACAGAAGCAGGGTATCAAGTATTGAGCAGTGTTCATTTTTTGCTTATTCAAAAAAAAAAGTACAATGTCTAACACAGCAGATAGTCACTGGAGTCGGGAGTTTCTTTAATTCTCCACATATAATACTTGTCTACTGATGCAGATAAATTTGCTGGTGGTGTTCAGAAACCACCAGTCGCTGTGTGGAGAACAACAAAAGCTTCCTGTTCTGCCCACAGATTACGTGCATGTATCTTTAAAACTTGTGTCATTTTCCTTTGCAGGAAAAGTCAAGCACGCAATCGTTTGTGGTATAATTGTTAAATGTTAAAAAACTTTGACATTACACAAATATTGTCCCATGTTCAAAATGACCGTCTTCTTAAACATAAAGTCTCTGCATGACATATTTGCTAGATAGTGTGGCCTGTGGACAAACTGATAGTTGTCATTGCAGGCTAAAAGGCTGACTAGCCATGATTAGGTCCAAGGTCCCTCCCTCCCGCCTAGTCTGCGCACTCGATTAGATCACAGCTACAAAAGTCACCATTTGACTCACTGCTTTTCTTTTATCACATATAAACAATTAAAATCCTCCTTATTTCCTTCCTAAGGATCCTCTTCTCTCAAACCCTACTTCTGCTCCCTGTGTCTGCCTCTAGTTCTGGATTGAACTTCACAAAGACAGGATTTTACTTTTAACATCAGCTCTCACTCACATATCCTGTATTTTTCTATCCTACCACACCGAAGATCTGTTGAACACATGCAGGACACAAGGCATGGGTTAAGGCTTAAATCTCACCGTTTAGAGGATTAGCTCAGGATGCTTTTGCTGTGAGGGACGAGGGAGCCACACCTGTAGTTAACTAGGTGGCAAACCAGAGAGTAACACTGGACACAGAACGGGACGAGAAAGACTGTCTCGGGTGGAAATAAAAACTAAGATAATTGCAAGCACACAGCAACAAAGCAGTGATGCATGACCCGATTCCTGATATAAAAGACAGCTTACCCATGATATAAATTACAGCTGGCTAACATATCTCTTTGTATCTTCAGTCTTCAATTTTAATCGTTTGGGGGAATTTATTTCATATTCTAAAGCGTGATACACATTTGTGTGTCTAAATAGGCCAGATGATGATTCCCAAAATACTTAAAAGAGGCGTCTGTTTAAAATGATAACAGTTCTGGACATCAATTTCACAAATCACACAGGATTTTTCCATACATACACAGATTATGTTAATGTTATATGAAATCTCTTTGCAAGTACATAATGCACAGAGGAAAGTGTTCACCAGCACGGCTCTGTGGCTCCAGTGTCCAGCCAAATTTCAAGACCTCGTCAGAAATGGGATTCCTCTTCCAGACACAGAGTTATATCACAGTACATATTGTGCTGGTTTAATGCAAAGGGGGAGGTCATTTTGGTATCTTATGCTAAAAGTTTACCCACCATCCAACAAGAGTTTAGGAACCCAGTAACTTCAATCTGGAAGATACAAACTTTGACTCCACTGGGGCCTTAAGTAGGTTTATTTCGACAAAATAATAACTGTACTAATAATTATGATAGATTTCATTTGTACCGCACTTTTCATTCATAGTGAAACTCAAAGTGCTACAGTATTAACAACGCAGACCACACAACATGAAGATTTTTACCCACAACGGTACAAAGACACTGATCAAAGCAGTTTGTTGGCACCGCGTTTCAAATGTGACTTCGCAAATATCCACCTGGATAGAAAACAAGGTTAGCCGGGACAGCCAGCAAGCCGGCCCCGGTGCCAGCCCGGCGACAGACGCCCGGTCCGGGCTAAAAATAGTCTGAAAACTGGGTGACACACATCTTGCTAGGCTAATGTATCACCGCGACTCAGCAAAGGTCTGATAACACGTCTTGGGGGATGGGAAGCAAGGGGTTCGGGACGGGATTGAGCAACATAAAAAGCGGCTCGGTTTTCACTGGACAACGGCATTCCGGTCCAACTAAATGGCCGTGAAGTCAAATCCACAGAGCGGCTGGCTAACTTACCGTTAGCCGGATTAGCTTCCTGGCTAGCTTGCTGGCAGCTACATGCAGCAGCCGATACCACGAGTCTGACGAGTTAAATTGTTGGGTACTTTCAGAAAACACTTGCAAAATTTTATCCTCTAACAAGAATTAACAACACTTGAGCTAGCGAGGTCAGCACCCACCACCCTCCCTTTAAACGTCCATTCTCGTTGTGCCTCCGCCTCTCGCCCACTTTAGTCCGGGGATTGAGATGTAAACAAGGCCCTCCGGAGCTCGGGGGTACACAGGCACACACAAACAACAGCTGCGTTAATTTCCACTGGTTAAAGTCGGTGGTGTTTACCTCTAGGAGCGGCGTCAGCTTGGCCCGCAGTCACAGCCAGAAGTGTTTTTGTGTGTGTGGAAATCCAAACAGCGACTTACACCCTGTTCGCCTGGCTGGTAGGCGGAAGATAGACGGTTACAGAGGTACTTACCAGTGACGTCACATCCGCTCTTCTCAGCCTGCTCTCTTCACTCAATGAAGTCCTGTCTGAGTCCTGTCCATTAGTATTTAACAGTATCACAAGGAGGAACATCTGACTACTTATTACTAGCAGACATCTTTAATGCAGGAGGTCTGATTTGCACTGCAGGAGGTTTTATTTCATTTGAATGTTGTCTTGCAAAAATCAGGATTTATTTTTTTTAGTTTACTAAATGACTTTGTGACAGTTCTTGTTTTCCCAGTATACTGTATGTGTACACACATCTAAATGTACTAAAAACAGAAGGAAAACACTTCTCAAACTCTTCAAACTCTCTCCTTCCTCATTGTCCTTTCCTCACACTGAACACGCCCTACTATATTTCAACATTGTATGAGTGTTGCAACCAGTTTTTTCACTTTTACCTTCACTAGATTACACATAAATCATCTAAATCCTTCTAACATAGATATTCAAGGGTTTGGATAAGATTTAGTCTCCCTATTGCCTTGGCTTTTGAGGTTTTGAAATCTCTGTATGTCACTAACACTTTGCAGCTGGCCTCATCAACAAGGCCCTGCACCCCTCTCTATCCCACCCATGGACACAATACCTTATATTAACATAAAATAATAATCTTATATTGCACATCTGTGAACACTGGCACATTCCCTGTACATTATTTTTGTACATCAACAGCTCTCTTCACATAGAATAGATTTTTACTTATTCTTTATTGTATTCTTTACTTATACCACCTGTCTTTTTTGGTAGTCGTATTTTTCTTACTTTGTATAGATAGTTGTTTTTTTCTCTTACTTTCTATGTTCTGATTGTCATGCACCACTACACCAAAGCAATTTCCTTGTATGTGCAAACTTACTTGGCAATAAATCTGATTCTAATTCTGATTGTTGATGTTGTAGAAGAAGTGCTACTGTAGTTACTTGTACCTTTTCCACAAACTGATTCTTGGACCAGGCAGTCCATCGCTCAGATAAACTGTGATGTGTGTTTAGACTCTCTGGTAAACATCAGCATAGTTAAATAACTGTTAATACTAAACGAGTGAAAGCTTTAAGGGAATGTTTCCACAGTAATACAAAAGTCCTTAATTCAATAAATCAACTACATGCTATAGTTAATTTGAAATCATATTGCAATACCATAATTCCACACACTGGTGATATAAACATATGTACATTTTGACCTCTGTATAGTGCCGGTCAATATAAAGAGCCTTTATCATGTAGTAGTATTACCTCATATGGCAGTCAGTGTTTTCTTACTGTCTCTTCACATGTATCTGAATATTTTGGGCCTGCAGATGTAGACATATTAAAGTTTCCAATTTTACAAAAAGGTCTAGAGATATGCAAAGGTCAGAAGATGCTATTTCTATACTGTGTGTTGAGGGTGTAACTGGACCACCTCGGGGATTTGTGTGTGTGTGTGTTTAGCAGGCTGTCGCATCCTGGTTGGAGTTTACTTTTACACACTCAGAGATATTTTATAATTTAACACGCACACAAACACACTCACACATTTAAAAGACTATAACATTCAATTTGGCTGCTCTGCATTTTACTGGTATTCAAACATTTCTTACAAAAATACTTTCATACAAAAACTGTTTACCATTTTAAATACAGCCATCATCTGCTTTTTACTAACACATATACAGACAAAGTGTGAAATGGTGACCAAAAGTGTGAAAGAGATTAGTAAGAGTTGCTGAACATGATAAATGGTACAGAATACAACAAAAAAACAAGTGAACCTCCAGGGATGTGGAAGTCCAACAAGGAAAGAGAGAAAAGGAGGAAGTACAGCATTCGTGACGACTATCTACAACCCCGAAGCAATTATATCAACTCAAATATGCACAGTGGCCGAGCTAAAGACGTGGCTGAAAATGTGACAACCTGGAGATATTTGTTCAGGCAGTCCGGTTTCATGGTGTACAGTCCAGCCAGTAACGAGGTCCAGGTGTGCCACTTGTTAACGGAGTGAAGACAGCATATGAGATAGCAAGAATGATGTTGAGTCTCAATCAGCTTATAATCAATTAGCAGCATGTAGTGTAGATTCTGTGAAACTTTGATCTTTTACAGCCTTGAGGTGTTTGCAGAGTATCGTGTGTTGACAGTATGACACATTTCCATTTAGATTCAGTCACAACCAGCCATGTGAAATACTGTCACCCATTAAATACTTGCAGGAGGGCTGGGTGTATCACATCTGTCCAGGTAAAATGATAACAGGTGTGTCTTCATGCGATGTTAAACACACATCTGAAACTGTAAAAGACACTTCCCTGTTCTCACATTCATGTTGAGTTTGTTCTCTCCAAGACGCCCTGAAAACACAGTTCTGAACACACCTGCTGGATTTGATATACTTAATCTCCATTAAGCTCTCATACAAAGAGTTAATAATGCAGAACATGAGCTTATGGGAATATGTACAAGAATACACACAGTGGAGGAAAACAGATCGATCTGCAGATCAGTTCACTAAAATCATTCATCTCCTTCTTCATCCTCCTCTCTTTCCCTCTTCTTCTCCTCCTTATAGTGTTAATATCAAAGGTTGCAGGTTTGACGAAACCTGCAAAAATTATTTCAAATCTGTTCCACCTGAGGCACACAGTGCTTTCAAGATGTGAACATCTTCCAAAGTAAATTTCAGTAGATGTGAGGATATAATCATATAATCTTGATTTAAGTAAACTCAAGTGCTACAGAGCGCTAGAAAGGTCTCTTGTCTTGAGAAGTTTAGTGAATTATTTCTGCCAGCTTTTAGCTTTTTGATCTCTGACATCACACTTTCTCAAAGGGGAACAAATGTTTCTCTTGCCCTTTCTTCTGTCGTTTAGGCTTCTTCAGTCCGCTGACGCTCCCTCCGTCCTCCTCTGCTTGTCTGTTTTGGGGCCAGGACATGGCCAGAGTTTCAGCCGCTGTCATGGCTCCAGGACCTCCACCCTCAACCACCTCCTCATCGGACGAAAAACCATTCTCGTCTCCACCGTCTTTAGTGTGAGTGAGGCTCCTGGGGTCCTCGTTCTTCTTGCTGTAACGCTGTTTAAGCCTTTCTCTGATCAGGAGCGCCTTCACAAGCAGAGTCCAGTTGGAGATCGCCCTCTTTTCTTTTTTCTAGAAAGTGGAAGAGGGAAAAAAAAATAATGTGGTGGTTTAAATGACTGGTTTTGCTTTTACACGAAATTAGTCTGGTTCTTAATTACTACAGTCCTCACCTTGACTGCAAAATCAGTCATGCATGGTGCATGGTCATATAAAGTTATTAGTTTCTAATAAATTCACAAATTAGTTTACAATAAAACCCACACAGTCAGACACACACACACACACACACACACACACACACACACACACACACACACACACACACCTCTTTCTCTTTTTGTTTCTGAAGCTCTTGTTCTTCCACCCAGGCAGCTCGGAGAACCTCCTCATGCTCCTCACACACAACGTAACCGTCAGTGCTGAAACACACAAACAAAACATGTGAATGAAACAAAGTATTTTTTTACTCTCACATTTCACATATTTAACTTTTTTTGTGACAACTGCATTTTTTTTAACTTCCTGAGTAGATTTTACAAAGTTTGACAAATAATTTTATTCTAATTATTCTGACAACACTACGCAGATGTTAAGGATGGAGTAGTTTCACCTGCAAGAGCAAAGAGAAAGAGTGAAAACATTCCTAAGCATGCATCATGAGTTAAAAAAAAAAACGAAACTGAGGTAACCCTGGAGCAACAATGTGTGTTAATATTAATATATAAATGAGATGAGAAGGTTGCTCACTGAGAATAATACAGCTACACTTAAAGAGCAAGCGATATCCATATGTGAAAGTAAATAAAATAGATGGGATGGGAGTAAATCCACTGACGTGCTCCCATACTGATTACATTCTCCTTCTTCCTCGTGTTTAACTAATTCTGTCTCAGAGGGGACTGTCACAGCATTGTCTTACACAGCGTGTGAGTATCCTCCATGGAAGTCGAAGCCTGTGACTGCAGGCGCGGCGTCAATGTTCAGCTTCCTGGCCACACGGTGCAGGTTGGGCAGCCTGACGTGAACACAGCCCACCGGTAACATACAGGGCTTAAACAGGTAGACGTTACCGTAGTCGTTACGGGGAACCTGAAGGGAACAAATGACAGGTAAACACCACCGGACTGTAGATTTAGGCAATTTATTTATAGACAGACAGCTCATCAATAACAATTTTAATATTTGATCGATTGTTCACATCATTTATCAAGAACAAATGCCAAGCATTTTTTTTGGTTATACCTTCATAAAAGTATCACTGTAAATGCTTAAGTGACCCTATTTATTTATTCATCATTCTAGTTCTTTATTAATACCTTTCCGTCCACAGCTATAGGCGGTTGGTACTTCTCAGTCTGCCATTCTCCAAACAGAGCCAGGTCGTTCTCGTTCTTCATCTCAGACATCATCCTGGCCTTACGGGAACGATTAGAGAAGCCTTTCACCATCTGACGGAGAGACACACAGTGGAAGACATTATATATATTCTGTCATTACCTACTTTCTGTTACACAACCACCAAGTTTCCTACCACTGGCTGATCTGTTTATGACTCACCAGCCTATAAAGACTTTAATGTACCAGCATGTACTGCTTAAACCTTCTCTACTACTGGCTTATGAAATGTATGCATGACAGTTTGCCTGCAGTCAAGAGTACAGAGCATCCAGCACAGGGCAGAGATCTGCATTTAAAGGAAGTGAATGAGGGTGAATACTTAATATGTCCTCCTGTGTCACTGCAGACAGGTTAGTCTGGACATCAACTAAAAGCACAACATCATTTCAGTGTCAGTGCATGTAAAAACCCTAATAGAGCAATGATTTTCTCTGCTTTATCTTCTGCAAAGCCAGATTTCAGATTAGCCTGACTCCTCCTATCCACATGTCAAAGCGTCATTGGGCAAGATAACGAACCTCAGATTGCTTCGGATGGTTGTGCCAGCACCTTGGTATGATATCTTGCTGCCATCGGCGTGTGAGTGTGTGATGAGCAGCAGAAACACTGTAAAGCGTTTTGAATAAAAGCGCTATGTAAATGCAGCCATTTACCATCTAATCAGTGCTCACCTGCTGAAATATCAAGATACACAACTCACTCACTCTCAGGTTTTGGCTGCGTGCAACTTTGTTCATTGATCAAATTAAGACAAACTTAAGAGATTTAATTGCATCATTTCTCCCCAAAGTATAGCTGGAAATACACTGACAAGAATTTAGCTTTGCAAAACCACAAAACTAACTTTGTTACATGTGCTCATTTGTTTCATGTCAGGGAGGCTTTCATTAAGTTATATCATGAAGTTTATATCTTGAGGCAATATCTCCTGGGCCCCACTATATTTCTCAATCAATTCAATTTGTGGAAATTCCCCATAGAGTTCACCCAGTCTGGTCCCTGTGTGAGAGGCAATATTACAGCAGTTGACCATGAGAGGGAAAACCTGCAAGTAATGAGTGGCGTTTCTGAGTAATACATGAAAAGTTTGTGGTTACACTGCAGAAAGTAAGTTCCCTCTTGAAACTGAATAATATGTTGCATAGTGAGGTAAACATTGCTCTTTTGGACTCTCACTACACATCACACACAGCTCAAATCAACCCTCCTCATCCACTTCAATGTCAGGGATGAGGCTACGATGGAACAATAGTGGTTAATTCTGGTTAACTGTGTGTTTGGTGGTTATATGGACATCAGTGGAGTGTTTGAGTTTAACTGCTCCTGATGTTGTTCCTCTTTTTTTTGGTATCAGTCATGAAATCATGCAAATAAAACCTGCTGAACTGATTTGGCTACAGTGAGAGACGCTAGTGTGAGATAAAGTTAGAGAGGAACAGAAGTGATCAAGAAACTAACAAACAGAGAAGAGAAATCATGGCTGGAGGAGAAAAAAAAAAGAGGAAATAAATACATAAGAAAACTAAATTGGAGAAAATTTCTCTCTCACCTTATATGGCTCTTCTCCTAGTCTGACAGTTTGTGCTTCTTTCAGCCACGTGTCTCTGGAGTGGAGGGTGTGCACACAATCCCTAGAGAGAACAAACATTTAAATGTGATGAGAAGAATAAGAAAAAAAATATTTATCACACTGAAATTCTTATTTACCTCAAGAATTGAATGTTTTGCTCATGTCTTGAGGCCAAACAGAGTCAACGTCTTTTGAGTGCATGTTGGGTGTATTTTAAGATTAAAGCACTTAGTTCCCAGTGTGAATAAGGTCTAACAAGCATTAACAGTCAAAAGGAGATGTATTTCACAGCTAGATCACTATCTGCAGATGAACACAGCTTCAAGCACATGACAGGTTAACTAATATAACAGCACCACCAGGTGGCCACTGATACTCAAACAATTCATTCAAACATGCAGGTCAACCAATCTTCCACAGCAACAATAAATGAAGTCGTTCTTCAGAGAACCAGAAGTCCAGACTGAACCTGCTCTTTCTTCCACAATGAGACTAACAGACTAAAACTAACGCTACAACTTGTAAAATAAAATATTTCATTGGCCTTATATGACCAACTAAGTATAAACACCGTCATTAAACTTCAATGACACCCTAGTTTACAGTACGAGTTGTGATGTTTTAGTTTAACCCGTGACGCATAACTGACAAATTTATGGCAAATGTTTCCATGTACGCCCTGTGATTCATAACATGTCCAGTTTGCTTCCAAAAACAATGTCCCTTTCACAATCCTGTACAAACCAGAATCCGCAATGAGAGGAAACTGGTTTAACAGAGATGATGCTGTATAAAAATATGTCCTGTGACGCATCCTGAGAAGTGATTTAATGAAAAAGTATCCACGACTGACTGTTTTACTACTGACCTGGAGTACACTGGCTCTCCTCGGCAGTATCCCAGTACTGTGGCTGTGGGGGGGTAAATGGCTTCGTATTTCAGCATGTGTCTCTTTAGAGCGTACAGCGGGTGGTTTTTATACTCCGCTATAGAGATGGGCAGCGGTTTGTTCAGCAGCCTGTTCTGGATCTGGGTGGGCAAAATGGGGAAAACAGAGAGAAGATGGATGGTGTTAATAAGTAGAAAAGGGGTGTTCAGTGTTGAACCAATTGTGAGTAAAGTAAGAAGCTCCTTGCATGCGAAGAATGATGCATTTTTATGTTTGGTATTTAGACTGCACTCAGTTTGAATTGTCACTTTTTGTAAGCGAGGACATCTAAACTTTTCATGCTTTGAATGAGACTATATTCAGGGCTACTCTGGACGTCTTTTTCCTCACTGTTACTGATGTAAATACCTGATGTGAGACCCACTCTCATATCTTTTACTACTTATACATAACATTGCCCGAAAAAGGAGAACCATTCAGCTTATCCAGATAAAGTTATCTGGTTTATTTTGTTAATTTGTTACTGATGTTTAGCTGTAAACAGGAAAATTGCTTTTTACTGGTTAAAAACAGTGTGCTGTTTTTATATCATGTACATTTTTACAACTGTCCTGCAGAAAAAACAGCTAATTATTGGGCTTTAGCGTTGCTTTTTTCCACTTTTCAGTCAATTATAGTTGTCTACTATCAGCACCAGCAGTCTGCTGGGCGGGGGAGACATCTGATGCCAATACCCTCAACTTTTAATGTGTAAGCTGACCAGTTTGCCAGTAACTTTGTGTTCCTTTGATGTGTTACTCAGAGATAGAGGGGATTTCCAACAGGAAAGAGTAAAAGGATCCAAATGAGAAAAGAGAATTATGTAAACATACACAACTAACACTATTAACACAACACACTAGTAGAAATGTAGAAATGAAAAATGTGTTACAGCGATAAAAGAGTGTGCAAAATAGCATTTAGAGCAAAACAGAATACATAACAGCAACAAATTGGAGTATTAAATTGGTGTGTGTGTGTTTGACAGGATGAGTTTGAGTTCATATGTGTTGGAGGTTGGATGTCCGTCTCACCTCCTTGTCCTCCTTCGTGTCCCTCTCATCCTCTGGTCCCAGGAACGGCTCGAGCGTGTCCTCCCACCACTCTTCTTCTACCCTTCTCTTCCTGGACGATGTCATCCAGGTGGGGTCGTACTTCCTTCCCAGGTCCTTCAGAAACCCGTCCCCGTCCACTGACACCACGTACGTCACCGGCGCTGTTGCATTCTGGGAGCAGAGATGAGGCATCCCGACACCGTGTTCCACGTCTACGCAAACCCAGGAGGATGTTTTTTCCAGAAACACCTCCAACCACTCGTCGGCTCCAGGCCCCTCTCTCTTATTCCCACTCCTTCGCTTGTTTCCGTTGCTCGTCGTTCTTTCTTCTTCATCACCATCTTCTCCTTCTTCACACTCTTTGTCATCTTCGTTTTTCACCTGTTTTTTCCCTCCCCCGCTCTTTCTCTTTGGGGCTGTGGTCACTTTAGCTTTGCTCCTCCCTTTCCCCTTCGTCCCCTTTTTAGATTTGGCCCCGCCCTCTGAATCTTCACTGTCTTCCTCACTGGTCACCTGAAAATCCTCCTCATCACTGAGCCACTTGTCCTCCTTTTCCGCTTCACTGTTGCTCTCTTCCTTGTAGCTAACCTTTGAGGCGACGCTGCGGCGTTTTGAGTTCTTCGGTTTCTGCCGCCCTGATGTTGGAGCCTCCTCCTCTTCCCCCTCATCTTCGTCTTTTATTTCCTTCCTCTTAGCTTTCTTTCCTCCTCTGTCTCCCTTCCCTCCTCCAGCTGCTCTCTTGGTGCCAGGAGACACCTTCGGCTCCTGTGGGCTGGTCTTGGATGTTCCCTGGTTCTTTCCTTGGGCACCAGAAGATGTTTTAGCCCCTTTGCCCTGGAGAAAGGACACAAGAGATATGTACAGTATGTGTATTTGTAAGAACAGAAGACTCAGCTCATGTTATGTAATCAGTTTGTAATGAGCCGACACATGTGGGGGAAATATGTGTAAACTTTGTAGAACAACAGAGAAGGTGTTTGAGTCGTTCCCCTGATGAATTTTGCAAATTTGGTTACGATTAGAAATGAAACTATGCAATAAGTTTTTCTCAGTTGCTTTGGCTCAATTCTAAAATGACAGTTTAAGACGTCAAAACGATATGTAAAATTCTTCAAAACATTTTGTTACTTGTGCACAACAGAAAGTACAACTGTCTACAATTTGAACAATTATTGGTTGTATATGTCTTTGTGATCAAAATAGATTATGTTTCTTCTCAGTTGAATAGTTTGATACATATTTGATTTCTATCATTGTGTAAGTCGTCACATGCAGAATAGTCCAACTAATTATCAGAATCTGCAGAGCTCGTGTTTCATAAATTGCATTGATACGTAGTGGTCGTTAAGTCTGCTAAATTGATTTTTTGGTGTCAGGTGAAACTTGAATTTCACTTACGAATGGGGAGTCTCACATCTTTGATCAACCAATGGCACGTGCTGTCCAGTTAGCTTACAGGTGTAAATCATGAGTATGGGTATTGTAAAACACATTTATAGAGCTTGAGGGCAACAGAGTTACTACAACTTGTGAACATGGAGGCGCCTGAACACTGGATGGGGGCAACAGAGGTGTAAATATATGATTATCCTTGGTTTTTACTATATCAAACGAACGTGTCATTTTGGTGGCAATGTTTATTCATTGACACAATTACTTAATTTTGAGCTGAGAACTTTTTTTCGAACATTGTTGTATAATAAATTATTTTCTCGTTCTCTGGCGCACAGCACAGCCCCCTCCACTTGCACGCATCGGAGAATATTCGTACGCACTGTTGGCCAGTCAGGAACTGAGTAGGCTAGTAGTGTGATGTGTGAAACAAACATCCCTCAGGTTTATGTGAGCACTGTTAAATAGAGGAATCAGTGGAGCGTGTAATTCTTCACTGCCATAAATACTCTTGAAAACAAGAAACATTTAAGAAACTAGGCTGATCAAAAGAACTTAATGTTCAGTGAATCTTAGGCGATGGGCCATACCATTCTCGATATGCAAGAATGTTTGTTGCTTCGCATCTATGACACTGTGCTTGTTCTGTTTGTTTTACTTAAATAAAGATTAAACATGACCATTAACTTTAGTCTTTGTTGTTATTTGATAATTGCTAATAAATAAAACAATTTTGGCCGAGTAAAAACTGACTTTGGGTGAGTAGATTTCTGATCCACTTGCCCGACCAGGCAAGTGAAAAAACAACGTTGAACCCTGCCATCCACACATAACAAAGACCTGGCCCAAAGCAGTGTAAGGACCAGTTAAGCACAGACTTGTATTTGCTAAATTGTTAATGACATTGTTAATATCTTGTTATTTCTGCCCTAATAAAATTATAGTAGTTTATACTGCAGTTTCAGTTATAATTAGCAGTCATACTGTACATGGATGTCAATTGCAACGTGCTGGAAGGCCTGTGGGACCCTTTTAATGTATGAACACTGTTTCCTAATGTCTTTCAGAAGTGTTGAATATAATTACTTGAGTAGAACAGTCAAGGAAAGAATTTTCTGTACATTAAACTGCAGCTCTTGACTAAATATGGCTTGTGTAATTACATCAGTATCCTCTAAAGAGCTGAATAACAGATTGTCGGTACCTTGGCTGACGGGGGTTTGAGAGGGATCGGCTGCAGAGAAAGTACCAAGCGGCAGAAGAGCTGCAGAGACCTCAGGACCAACAAGAACAGCTGCAGGAAACATAAAACACACAGGAGCATAATTACCTCACAAATCTACTCGTTTACACGCACAGGCTGTGTTGCATTTAGTAGGCTTGAGGTAAACTACCAACATGAGTCATCTCCTGATGGTTTCTCGCTGAAAGGCTGGCCAGCCGCCTCTCCAGCAGAGCCTGCGGGTCTGGACGCTCCTCATAGGGAAGACTGGAGTTGAGGGTGAATGTTGCTCTGAACCTGGAGAGGAAGAGAGATTAAAATAAATAGATGGCAATAAAAGATACATCAGTGATTACACAAAGGTAATAATAACTGATATGATGAGGTTGATGACTGTGGAGAGGATTTGGTTGCATCACTGGAAACATTTATTAGTGTTTTACACATCCTGCCATGAAAAGAAGCTTCAGGCACCATTTACATACTAAACATTTAACATTTGATGAGCACACACCATTTGAGCAGTCCAGATATGTAGTTTTGGTCGATGCGTTCTTTGGCGACCACGCTGAAGTGGGCAGGCAGCAGCGACAGAGTGATGGCCAGCAGGTCTGGCTCACTGCACAGACGGTTGCGAAACATCCCGCTGGCTATCAGGCACATCAGGTGGACCTGAGAGACCAATTAGAAGTTAGTAGTGACTGAAATCCAACTGTGGTGAGTTCAAATCACACAAAGATTTGGAAGAAGCACAGACAAACGTTTACAGCGCAGGTGTGTATTTTCACCTTGTGCGTGTCTGCCAGCACGTCCTTCTTGAATCGGTTCATCATTCGCCTCAGATACGCCTCGAACTCAGCCTGCCTCTTCTGCCTGGCCAATCAGCAACAATGATTAGAAACACACATTTAAAAAAGATATATACAGACGTGCATCCAGTTGGCTTTGTAATTCATACACAAGTGTGTTTGTAATCATACTTTAACAGCGTCTAAGTGCTGAGTCATTTTCACATGAAGTAAGTCCATCAACCCTCAAGGTGCTCTTGAAGATGAAAAAAATTGTAATAGAAAAGGAAAATAAGGCACTCTAACACAGAACATGGAGAGATAGTATCTTAAAAGCCAGACTAAGTAAGACTAAGCTCTGCCTGAAAACCTTTTTTCTTTTCAGGACTAAAAAGTTTGCTGATGCTCCTTGAACTGTATTTACAACAAAAGCAGATGGATGTTACTAAACCAAAAATCAGTCATAAACAAAATACTTCTAAATGAATTCAGCCGGTGAAAACTTTGAAACTGAAACAGATCACAATTCTTCCATAAATTACAGTTACAGGATCTCCATAGTTATAGAGAACCATGTTTATCTTTGCTATGTGCTCTTATTATTCTGTATCTATTTAAGTGAGAATATAACGTTCTGTCTCAACATAACGCATGCAGCATGGATAATATAACTGTATTTATACTAATAGTTACTTTAAAAAAAAAATGTTTTAATTATTAGGGTTCAAACCCCAAAGATAATAACCCTATTGAGTTTGTGCCAGTTTAATATTATTATTATTATTTTTTATGTTGTTTTTTTTTCTTCTGGCATGGCTCAAATTGCCATATGCTGGAATGATCTAAAATCATGGCCACCTGGTCGATATTTGAATATATCACAATGACATTAAGTATGTGGTAAAAATACACAAATAGCATAAAATGTTTTTAGCGATAAATATCTTTGCTTAACAATCTTTCACATGTATTTTCAGTACAAACACAATACAAACACACGTTTCACTTACTTTTTCCTGACTTCTGGAGATTCGATCTCGATCTCCACTGGTTGAGAGGGCAGGACGGGTTCTGCTGGCTCCACTGGACCCAGAGGCTCAGCCAACTCTGATCAACACACATACATACATTTCAGTTTCCCAGTGTGTTGTACTCCTTTTTATTATTATTATTATTATCATTATTATTATTATTATTATTATAATGTGAATAGCGTTCACAACCACACTTTCTCACCTGCAGAGAGAATTTGCTTTACATATACACAATGAAAAGGTTTAATATTATATTATGATTTAATTCATACACACAACAGACTAACGCTGTTTTCTACTGACTCTTCACTTACCTTCCACTTCCTCCCAATCATCCTCGTCTTCCTCACTGTCCTCCTCCTCATCCTCTTCTTCTTGCTTCAATGGTTTCTTGGCATTCATCGTAACCACAGGTGCTTTTGAGGTCACCATGTCAAAGTCATCTTCACTGTCAGCTTCCTCCTCCTTCGCTGGTGACAGGAAGTATTTACTGGTTTTGACAGCACTGGCGGAGGAGGATGTGGTAGAAGAGGTGTTCCTTCCAGCTCGTTTTGTGGAGGAACGTGGTTTGGATTTGACTTTCCTCTCAATCTTCTCCTCTTTCTCTGTGATGAAAGACAAGGGTTTTTAGCAGCTGTGTTCACATAATGAATAATGCTTTCAGTCTTCCACGTCTCTTTTTTTGGCCAACGATAATAGAAATCCTTTTAATTTAAAGCTGTTATATTTAGCAATGAACCAGATCACCATCATAGAGTATCTTCTCTCTGCCAGCAGGGCACAAAATTAGCACCATCCACCAGCCAAATGCTGCTAAAATATGCAAATGACTGGTAGATTTGCTTCACTCACCAGCCAAAGAAACAACGGTAATCTACTGAGTGGCTGGTAAAATGTGAACATTCATTAGCCATTTGACCAGTGGACAAAAAAGTTAATTTTGCATCCTGTCTGCCAGCCTCTGCACAGCCTTTTACATCATGAGAAACAGTGTTATATATAAAAGAAAACTTGTAAAGCAAACATAATACGGTGTTGTTTTTGTCCAGAGAAAATTATCTAAAAGCCACAGGAAAAGATTATTATCAACAAGAGAAAAACCAAACAAGAGTAAACAATAATCAAAACTAATTACTAACAAACTAAAACTAACAGCACAATGGTGATGGTGGTTGAGGTTCACAACAGGAAGCAGTAAGGGTTTATCTCAATTAATGACTCACCAGTCATGAAACATGTAAGATATGAAACAGGCTTCCAATCATCTGAACCATGTTGTTTACTAAATACAGCCCACTAACAATGATGCTGCTGTTCAAATAGCAATAAAACCACATCTGAGACGACGCTGTTGCTGTGATTTCAGGAAAAAAAGGAAGAGCAATGCTTAAATGTGCATTTCAAACTGCGACAAAGACAGATCCAAAAACACTCAAATTAAGTCAAAACAGCAAAACATGAGAGAAAAAAACCAGCAGGAAAATGAAGATATACAAACAATTACTGAGATTGTTGTGTGACTTATCCCATTTTAAAAGATAAAGATCAAACTTAAGGAGAAACTTTTTTCTTTTCTTTCACAAAAACATGTTTTGATGAAGTGGAGCACAGATGTGTATGTAGGCCAACGCATCCACTCCAGTAACCGTGCGCATCATCCATCCAGGCACCTGAACAATGGCTCGCTTGAAAAGTATCTTCTTGGTAGACACGATAAGAAAACAACACTGACTATTTATGTATTTTTACCCATTCAAGAGCCAAAATAAACAGAATCATCAACTCACTAGGGACAATAATTCAATTTTACTGGAATCATATTGTGATCATATATATATATATATATATATATATATATATATATATTATGTCACGTTGTTTCACAAAAGTCTGCTCTGCAAATTGAGGATTCATGGCAAATTGTAAAAATCTGTAACGTTGGTGATTGAAGCTTTTGTGTTGATATGTGAATTGTTCATTTACATAATGTAAGACAACAGAGCAAAGGTCATTGAATTAAATACGTTTGATAATTTATTACTAATATATCTCCATTAATCTCCATATTATCATACATAAATATTGATAGTGGAAAAATATCAAAATGTATCAGCTGATAATGTCATCTATCTGTATCAATGCATGAAACTGTGGAAGCTACATTACCAATACTACTATATTAACAATCAGCTATAATTCACAACATAAACACCAGCTAATAGGACACGTTTAGCAGGATACATGCAGGTAAAAAAAAAGTCTGCAACTCTATCCATAGAGTCAGGATTACACACACCCCTCTACTGTTAAAGAAAGTAAAGTGTGTCCCTCCTTCTTTTGCAATCTGAGTTTTTCTACACTGTTTTAACACTCGAGCTATTTCATGGATTTCTCGTTCATTTCCTGGGTGCAAACGTGCAGGCTTGTTTTGCAACAGACGGGGGGAGATGTTGTGTTCATTAGTGACATATTAGAGCGATGCATCAGTCTTCTCTGTACCTGCATCAGTCTTCTTAGCTCTTGCCTTCGCTCCGCTGCTCTTTGCCTTCAGCTTCAGTTTCTTTGTATCTGCAGGTGTCTCTGCACACTCTCTCCGCTTTGCCATGCCGTCTCTGTCTATTCCGTCACTTTTCTCAATCAAAAACACTTTTCCTAAAAAAGTATTTTGGCTAATCTAGACGACCGGAAGTCCCTCGGCTCTCCACATGGTGCTGCAACCACGGATAGTTGTGTAAGAGTAAAGGAAACAGCAGTTATCCAACATTTCACTCAAAAGCTTTCATAACACCAGACGCTGCGCACCGGTTGTTTTGGCGACATGACTTTGACGTCACGTCCGGTCCTCTTCTTCTTCGTCGGTGGTCCTAATTTACTGCTCTTTTTCTTAACCCTCAAAACTCTCTATTTACAATTTTACTGACATACATTTTTACATTTATGCTGCTAACTTAAATCTGAAGGACAACTCTAAACCCTTATATACATTGTGGTTGGTTTTTGAGCAAAGTAATACCACTTTTCGACACTGAGGGGCGTTGTTGTGCTACATATGAGGCCCTTGTCTCTATTCCACTTCATCTGATGTTAAAGTATCACCTTGACCTTTGATAGTTTTTGCAGTGACACATTAATAGCTATATTCATGGGGTTTCATAAAAGAGACACTCATGCTGTGTGGCTACACAACCGTCTGGCAACGATAGTGTCTATTCATCTTTTTATATTTGAAGCATTCAGCTAGAGGGATGAGTCCAAACTTCAGCCTCGAGATCCTCAATATTTAAGGCATTAAAGTGTTATACAAGAGTTTGTACATGTTTCTTTTTTATTTACTAGTAATCATACATGATTTACATTCTAGCAAACCATTTCAAGAGCATGCCATAAACCCAATTTTTGCAGTTTTCTACCAGGACACGAACACCCCACAGCACTTTGACTTTTCTAATCTGTCTGCACCTTCAGCTGCATTACTACATAATGATGATGTAACTTTTGATTGAAAAAAGTAATAATAAAGACGTGATTTTCAAACTCAATGTCATGTTTCTAGTTCATCTTTAACTGTCATGGATGAAAATCAATGGCCACCTTGAATAATGAAAGATTTAAAAATATAAAATACTACAGCATGCTTTAGAAAGCTGGTATGTGAGGTGTAATGTATACTTTACAGTAACAATGGAAAGCCACCAGTATTGTCCTTTAAAGAGTTCAAGGTCGGGCCACAGTCCCATGATAAGTTTACTCTAATAAAAGTCACAAAATATAATTTAAGAGACCTTCAGTGTCGATGTATTCTTCTAATGTTTTATTTATCAGTGGTCTGGGTCACTTTCTCCTGTATACAGTCTGTGTATCTGGAAGAACGTGTTGGAAATGAAGCGATAATCAGACAAAAAAGAAAAGAATATCATTTATGAATTCTGGTGCAGGTTTTACCTCAGTATGACAGTGAATGAAATGTGAACAGGACCATGAGATCATTAGCCAACTCTGGCCAACTATCTGATAAAATCACCTGGCTAATAATGAAGGATTTTTGGTAGCCATGTCACAAGTAGAGGAGCTACTCTAAGTTTCCACCTATGATTACAGGTCATCCTGAGTAGATGTGACAGATTGAAGTCCTGAATGTGTAGTCGGTCATTTCACACCATGATAAAAGTGCAATATTTCCTCTTTTAAAGGGTTGATGAAATTCTGCTCTGTTCCAAAATGTCTTTTTCCATAGAAAAGGTTGTTTCCTCTAATAGTGTGACAGGCCTGTGCACTGATACTGTTCTATTATAAAGGTATTATCAATAGACAGTTGCTGTTAGTTAATTTTTTGGGTTTTACTTTTTTGAAACTGGAGCATCACAACGTCTCAGTCTACCTTAATAAATAGAAGTCTTTGATTATATTCCCATCCCCTTTGCACACTTTTCCTTACAATTACATCAGAAGGACTTCAAACTCTAAACTGGCTTCAGATGTGAAAATGTGGTTATGGTCATCTCTCGGTGTCAGCCATGTCCTGGATTTTTCACTGCCTTCCACCCAGTGCATGCGGTGATATGTCTTCTCCCCACTGGGACCCCGAATAAGAACTAAGTGGGTAAAAGACCATGACTAAATTCATTCTTTATCTTGTTATTTTGAGACGAGTCTGTGTGGTTTCCCTGAAACGAGTTCTGCGTCTTCAGTCCGAATCAATTCTGTTTATTTCACATCAATTTAATTTTCACTGGGCTCTGCTGTCATCCATATCGATCTTGTTGGGATTCTGTGGCAGATGTGTGTGTTTCACTTCAGAAAGCCGTCTGTCAGCTGATACAGTCAGACAGCTTCAGACTGACTCGCTGCAGTACGGACCTGATGGGAGCAGGGGACCATTTCTGTGTGAGTGCCCTGTATGTGTGTGTGTGTGTAATGCATGCACCATACCCATACATATGCATACCTATTGCATGCATACACATAAATGAATACATGTTTATGTGTGAAGTGCATGTGCATCCATATCTCTGAGTGTGTGACAGGTTTTCGCTTCACGGCCTCCTGGACGTGTGCATCCATTCATTGCCTTCTGTGAGCACGTAGGCTCTTGAGACTGTGCTTATACATATATCTTTTGTGTGTGTGTGTGTGTGTATGTGTGTTTGTTTGTTTTTGCATGTGTGTGTGTGTGAGGTGACAGGGCTTAAATCCATGGTCCAGTGCGCTGTGCTTCCAGCGCGGTGCATGGCTTCCATCCCTATATGAACCATCAGTACAGTCAGATAGGAATAAAAAGCCATACAGCGCACTGGGCATTGGGGAGACTGGATTTTAAGAGCAAGTACACATACACACAAACACAAACACACACACACACACACAGAGTGAGATGATAGATGGGTAGACATCCGAATAATATCCAAGGGCCTGCAAAACTAGAAAACAGGATAACAGCAGGCAAAGGACACGGACACCCAGAAAGGACCACACAGAGCTGATAGAAAACGACACTTGTTCCTGCATACATACTGGGAATACAGCATCACAGCGGGCCAAGGACTGATCGACTGACTGACCAGAAGACAGACGCTGTGTGAGTCAGAGGGAGAGCACGTGAAGCCTCATCAAGGACGAGTGATGCCACCTGCTGTCGAGGTGTGGCAACGGGTGTGACGTCCACCCAATGAGCACTGAAGTGGGCTTTCTTTCCCCACAGTGTTGTCTCCAAGGCAGCAGGTTTTTCAACTGTACAGCTCTTTGCCCACAATTATCAGACCGAGCCACAGTTGTATAGAATGCATCTGAAGAATCTTGACCTGTTAACCTTTATACACTACCATGTTTTGGATAGTACAAAAAGTCTCTTTGCATCGTTTTTGGATATCGGGTTACAGTAAACATCCATCCATCTCTCCTGCTGCCAGTAAATGACTGGGATTCACTCTCCCTCCTTTCAGCTTTTCCAAGGGCACAAATAGAACCCTTTGTTGGCGTAAGTGTTTTAATCTGCAACCCGCATACCTGTTCCCCTGATGGATGTCTATACTTAGACTTTAATACATGTTGATGACATTCATTTGAAATATATTTTGGTCAGCTGGGATGTTGTTTCCTCCTTGGCCACAAGTATCTGCAAGTAAACAGTTGAAATCGACACAATGATTTTGGTCAGATTTTGAAACATTTACTCTCTATATACATTCTGTTCACATATATTAAACTTTGAAGGCTGTATGTATTTTCAATTAATTAGATCTAAACACTTTTTCACAGCCACAATTTTCATTTTCCAGACCTGTGCCACAAAAACATGAAATCAGACATTTTGTGTTGGTGTAAAGCCAACTATTAGGATTCAATAAAAAAAACCTTAATTTAAATAATTTGTTCTTAAAGGGGAGTGGTCAACTCCTCCACCAATAAGCTCTGTGGCACCTGTTGTCCTCTTGGTTAGGAACCACATGCTGCTAACACAACCAGATTAAGTGTAAGAACGTTTTTTAAAAACAATTTAGAAAAGAGGATTGTTTCATAGAGCAACCAACTTGTTGCAGTGTTATGGTTTAATCAAGAGCTATGTCTTTGATACCAAGGTGGTGACCCTCTTCATTTTGCCACATTTTCTGGAACATTCCTGGAACAAGTCACAGTGCACTTGAAGGAAATGGAGAGAGAAGATTAAAAAAAAAGAACAGACTCAATAAGAGGAATATTTCTGCAGTGGAGGTTATGTTTTGTAATGGTGAAATATTAAATAATCCTTCTCTTCTGTCTGAAATATATAACCTGATCTGTCCTGGATTCTTGGGCCTCACAGGCTCCAGGAATGACTTGGAAAAGGACTGAGAATTTGGCAAGTGGCTGCATTAAAATTAGAGTAAACCCCCGAAAAATCCCCACAAGTCTAGCGCAGGTGTGTTCTTGTTGTTTTCTACAGAAATAAAGCCTGAGAAGCCATTCCTGTCGCGCCTTAAGAGGCTTCACAACTTCAAGGAGCGGATATGAAATAAATCCAATTACCGAGCTGTCAATCAAGCCGCTAATTAGTAGTACGACTCCGGCAGACTAAGTGGCATCAAAGCTGGAAACTCAAAATAGAGGCGACGAGAGAGACACACAAAAAATGACACAACACTGGCAAATTCGTCGCTGACAACAAAAGAACTACTGCAAATAAACCTCTTCAGACGCCTCCTCATACAACCTCTAGACGGGCTGCTGCTATTTCTGGATCGCCACAGACGAGCAACAGCAGCTCTGGAGGAAATAAAAAAAAAAGAAAAAAAGAAAAAAAAAAAAAAAGCTGCATGAAAAAGAAGCGAGCATCCATCCGAGCATCCGAGCCGGGACACCGCGGGGTCCTCCTACGCCTCTGTACCCGCACTCCCTGCGTCCTCCGGCCGGGTTGCCGGGGCTCCGGGTGATCCGAGCAAACAGGGTCCGACCTCAAACAGGTGGGCTCCAGGCTCGTGCTCGGGGCTCTCGCCACTTCTGCTTGAGGCCTCAACACTTGTCCAAGATAGTAGTTTGTCCTCTGCTCAGTCCTCTTGCCCAGAGAGACGGGCTCGGTGATGCTGCCGCTGCCACCGGTGGATATGTGAAGTTTGACCGCCCCTTTACGCATCTGTGCGTATTTCCATTCAGCGACAGAGGCAAACAGAGAGAGAGAGAGACAGAGAGAGAGAGAGAGAGAGAGAGAGAGAGAGAGAGAGAGAGAGAGAGAGTTGAGGGAGATGTGGTGAAAAAAGCAGGGGAGGAGGGGGTGAGGTAACAAAAGCCCCTGAGTGAGGAGGAGCCAACGAAAAAGAGGGATGAGAGGGAGAGAAAAGGGAGAGGAGATGAGGAGGGGGCATCATCATACCTGAGCAGGAGACCTCCCTCTGCTTCTCTGTGTGTGTGTGTGTGTGTGTGTGTGTGTGTGTGTGTGTGTGTGTCTGTGTGCTAGCGCTTGTGTGTGTGTGTGTGTGGACAGAGAGACAGGGGGTGTGAGGGAGGGGAGGCTTATGTCGCCTCAGTGACGGGCAGTGTTAATAAAAGCCGGGCAGTGGGGCTGAATAGGGCTCTTTTCTGTCTCATTCAAATACCGCCAGAAAGCACTTTCATTCTGCTGATAAAGTAGAGAGTGTGTGTGTGTTTGTGTGTGTGTGTGTATGGTGGCACGGTGGCGCGAGGGAATGTGTGTGTGCGTGTTTGAGTGTGTGTCCATCTGCATCTGCGTGTATTTGCCCTCCCTGTCTCTCCCTCTGTCTCTTTCACTGGCATTTACACTGCGAACAGCCAGACAAACAGACGGCTGGGTGTGCGGCCTGACCGACAGACGGTAAATACTGTTGAAGCCCCCAAAGTCGCACGACAGAGTAGAGATAACAAAGAAAAGAAAAGGAGAAGACAATCCAAATCAAGCAATAATGAAAGGAAGAGAAGAAAAACAAATCAAGCTATAAGTGTGCAAAAGATGAAGGGAGATACAGGTGAATAAGTCAGAGAGGAGATGAGGAGAGACAGCAAAAAGAGGGATAAAGATAGAGAATAATGGTTCCTGGCGCCTCCTCTCAGAGATGGAGGAGGGGAAGGACCCCAAAATGTCTCTAGACAAAACATAGAGAGACACAGAAAGATGAGAGATGAAGGTGAAAACAAAAAGAGGACAGGACAAAAAAGAGAGTATTTGGGAGAAACACTTCACAGGGATAAAGTGGAAATACTTGCTCTCAACCGCCCCTTCCTCCTCCTCTTCCTCCTCCTCCTCCTGTTCTCAGGGGCTCGGCTGGAGTTGCATTCCAACGCGTCGCTCTCAATCCCCGTTACTCCCGGCAACACAGTTCCTTGATCTGGTCCCACGTCAGGCTGGGCAGAGGAGGAGGAGGAGGAGGAAGAGGGAAGGAGGAGGTGTAGGTGGGAGCCTCAGGGGGAGACTGGGAGACAGGATGGATGGTACAAGTGGGTTAGAAGAAGGAGAGGGAGGTAATGGGGGTAAGGAGAGATGAGAGGAAGGAGATGAGAGGGAGGTGAAGAGGGGAAGGTGCAGGGAGGAAGGAGTGCAAGGAGGAAAAGACAGTTAAGACAGAAGGGGAGGATAGTAGAAGAAGAGGGGGGAGAAGGAAGAGGAGAAGTGAGAGGAGGCGAAGGAGGTGACAGAGGACACAAGAGGGGAAGGAGAAAGAAGAGGAATGATGGTGCAGGAATAGGAGGAAGAAAGAGAGGCAGATGAGAGAGAGCAAGATATGAAAGAAGATAGGAGATGGTGAGAGTGAGGGATGGAGGGGTGAGAAAAAGGAGGAGTGAATATGTGTGGGAGGAAAAACTAAGAAAAGGAGATGCAAAAGAGAGAGAAAATTAAGTATCCCCTTTGGTCCTCATTCCTGATTACGAAATTAAAAGTAAAATCACTGTTAAGGATCATTTGCTTCTCTGGAGGCCATTAAAGTCAGATGGGTTTGTTCTGAACTCCCCGGTTTAATCATGTTTTAAAAACCAGAGTTAAATAGAGTGAAAGAGAAAGATGGATAGGATAATAAAGAAGAATGAGAGATGACACAGCACACACAGCTCAAATTATATTTGTGAAGTTTGTTTTAAAATGTTTGCAATACCAGACAGATGGGATGCCAACCGATACGACCCCCCTGAGTGTTTTAGATGATTCGAGGCAGGTCAGAATCGTGTTTTACATCTTAGCTGGGATGACATTGAATGCGAGAGTTGAAAATATATCTACAGTATATCACTTTTTTGCAGAGATTACTATGAATGAATTGAAGGTGTTATTTATAAAATGATCTATAACTCCCTCATTTCATCTTCCCCATTAATTTGGATAGCTGGTCATTTCCAACCCCAGCTGTCTGAAATCCAACAGTATAGTATTCTTTTAAAAATGTGCGTCATACATAAAAGACCTTTTTTAGCCATGACATCGCTGTGGTTCCACGGATGTCTGCTACTCATTCCACCACTTTGGCCCAGACTGGAATATCTCAAAATCTAATGGATGTATTGGCACAACATTTAGTACAAACATTCATGGTGCCCAGACGATGCACACTAATGACTTTGGTGATCCTTTGGAATTTCCTCCAGTGCCACCATGAGGCTCATTTGTGGTTTTGAGTGAAATGTCTCAACAACTATTGGATGAATTTGGCATGAAATTTGGTACACATATTCATGTCCCTCTCAGCATGAATTGTAATAACAAAATGTTATGACTATAACTTCTGTTCCCTGAAGGAGAGGAATGAGGTACGACACACATATAATATGGGATATCCCGCCCCTGCGTGGCCTGACTGAAGACACCTCTATTGACGCCTTTAAAGCAGATGACCTGTGGTGTGAGGTCCTGCCTGCATATACTGTATATACTCCTGTCACCACAGTCGTCCCTCAGTTTGATAGCTGCTCTTCACTGAGCCTAGCTGTGAGGCGGGGCAACATAGTGTTGTACCTTGTTCCTCTCCTTCAAGGAACAGAAGTTATAATCATAACATTTTGTTCCCTTTAAGTAGACTCACTCACTCACCGAACCGGAGTAAAACCTCCAGTACTCTAGTGCATCATAAACCCAGCAGAAAGGACAGAATGAGCTAACGATGGGGCTGTCACATCCAAACGGTAAAACCATAAATGGTGAAGACCAACTGGCTGCAGCATAGATAACACTCTCTTTAAACAAAGCCCAAGATGCTGCCATGCCCCTGGTCGAATCGCCCTCACACCATGAGGCAACGGAAGACCTTTGCTTTTGTAAGCCATGGAGATAGCCTCCACAATCCAGTGAGAAAGCTGCAGCTTAGACAGGGCTTTGCCTCTAGCCGGATTGGCCATACAGACAAACAACTAGTCACTTAAACGTAAACTCTGAGTACGGTCTATGTAGGCACGTAGCACACGCATAGGACACAGGGAATGCAACCTCCTCTGCTCCTCAGATGTAAAAGGAGGGGGACAAACGCTCAAGAGCTCAAAAGCCATAGAGTTATAGGCTGCAGGGATAACCTTAGGCAAATACGCCACATTTGGGCGTAACGTAACCTTGGAGCTGTCTGAACTGAATTGGGTATAAGAGGGATGCACAGACAAAGCATGGGGGTCGCTCATCTGCTTTGCGGAGGTCAAAGTGAGAAGCAGTGAAATCTTGTTTGGAAGAAATTTCATATCTATAGACTCAATTGGCTGAAATGGAGGACCACAAAGAGCCTCAAGCACCAACGTCAAATCTCATGAGGAGACGCTGGACTTTAGCAGAAGCGTCAGCAAGCAGACTCCCTTTAAGAAACGCATTGCAAGAGGGTGAGCGCCTGGCATCACTCTATCAAAGCCAACATGACAGGCAGATAGATATTGCTACCGAATAGACCTTAACTGTGGAAAGGGAGAGACTCTTATCCAGCAGCTCCTGAAGGAATATCAAAAAACATCCACAATAGAGGACTAAAATGGAAGCACTTTTCAGTCTGTAGTTTGTAGGTATTTGTTCAACACTTGTAGGTCTAGAATAGGACGAGGTCTTCCCCCTTTCTTCAGGGCAATGGAATAACAGCTGTACCTTTGTTGGCCTCCAAGGTAGGAACCACTCGTACTGCTCTCTTGTTCAAAAGAGTGTTTATTTCCTCTTTCAGTACTGCTGCTGCCTCGTCTCCAACAACTGTGTTGACTATGGTGGGGCAACATGGTGGTCTCGCCCGGAACTGTAACCAGTAACCGGTGGTAACGGTTCTCTCTACCCATGGTGAGGCTGCGCATGTGCGCCATTGAGGAAGCGAACAGCTAGCCAACTGACCTGCAGCACTGTAGAAGAAGGGCTGTAGGTCAGTCTTTTAATTTTATGAAGTTATTTCCGAACCCAGATCTTTCTGATACATTGAAAAGATAAGAACATTTGACCCTATTAAAGGCCTTTTTGGTGTCTTATGATAGAAGTGCTGTATCTGGTATTTCTTTGTTAGAATGAATAATATTCAATATTATTCTGACATTGTGGAAACCTTGCCTTCCCATTATAAATCCATTTTGATCTTTATTAATGGTATTTGGCAATACTTTTGGTAAACATTTCACTAAAAACTTACATATTATCTTAAATTCAGAATTTAACTTATGGGTCTCATGTTCTCACATTTGTTAGAGTGTATATATGGTTTTGGCAGTAAAATAATTAAAGCAGTGTTCATAGAGGATGGAAGACTCAGGTGACCAAGTGACTCAGGTCATTCTGAAATGCAATTAAAGCAATTTATTCTTTATTTTCTTATACAGATCAATTGGAAGACCATTTGTTCCCGCCCTTTTTCCTGATTTCATATTATCGATGGCGTGCCCAGTTTCTTCTTTGTTAATTTCTAGCTCCAGATCTTCTTTATATTCATTTGGGATACATGGTATAGGGAGTTCATCCAAAAAACTATTTAGGTTTTGTAAATTAATTTGTTGTATCATATAATTCTTTATATGAACCTCAAAGGCATCATTAATTTCTATAGGATCTACAACAACATGCTTGTGATTGATGCTTTAGTTTCTAAGTGTTTAATATCCCATGCTAATGATTTGCCCGATTTATTGCCCTGTTCATAAAATAAAAGACAAGAAGCAGCTCTGAGACTAGACAACATATTCAGCTCTCAAAATCAGTAAATCGTTTTCCATTTGTGAATTACTTTTCTCATAAACTTTTTCTTGGAGAGTCTTATATTTTAGATTCCAAATGTAATCTCTCCTCAAACGCCCTTTTTTAATTGAGCCTGTATAACTAATAATATGTCCTCTGAGAAAAGCTTTTAATTTATTCCCACTCTCTATGGATGTTGGTGAAGTATTAATTTCAAATAACTAATCTATGTGTTTTCCTTTATATTTTACAAATTCTTCATCTTGTAACCATTTGTGCTGAAAATGCCATCTAGGTGGGTCAATTTTTTATCCACGTATACTGGACAACATGACACATGATCCAGGACCACAATATTATACTAGGGTTTAATGTGCAATTAAAATCCCCTGCTGTTATGTATTGTCCTGCAAATGTTGAGAGAGTAAGGAATAGATCTATAAAAAAGTTAGGATCATCTACAAGTTTACTAAATTAAAATTTTCTGATAATAGAGAACATTGGACTATTAAATATCTCCCTATTGTGTCTTTGACTACATTTTTCACTTGAAATGGGACGGTTTTATGAAGAACAGTCATAATTCCTCTAGCCCGGGATGAGACTGGTGCTGTGAATACACTACCCAGCCACCTCCTCCTAATCTTTTTATTGTCCTTATCCAAAGGATGACTTTCTTGTAGGAATACAATTTTGGAGTCTATTTCCTTTATTTTATTCATGACTTGTTCAACTTTTCTAAGCTGTTGCAGACCTCTGCAGAGACGAAATTAAGATTGGAGACATCTCCAACAAAGAATATTAGAGTACCTTGCAACATGGAAATAAACTTACAGAGAAACATGATAAACCTGGATGTTAGAACCCACATCAACACACTGAACATGAACCCTTTTCTCACCTTCATGGGTGCCACCCAAAAGAATATGCTGCTACCCTTACTTTGACATCAAATAACACTCATCACATGTGTGATAGGTTTGCTCTAAATCTTTACTTCATAATAGTTTTAACTATTTTGTCCCACATTAAGTACAAAATTTGCATCAAGTGTATGTTTAAGAGCTTGATGTGTGGTATTTTTAGTGTGTGTGTTTTTGCATGCATATTTATACCTTAGAATAGATGTATGTGCTTGATATATTTTGACCCACATGTAAATTACTGCATTAGCATAAAGTGTATATTTAACAGCTCAATATGTGTAGTGTTTAGTATGTGTTTTTCCATCTGTATGTCTGTCTGTTAATATATGTGTGTGCATAATATATTTTTTGTCCCACATGTTAATTAAAACACCAGTATAAAGTGTATGTTTAATATTTCAGTGTGTGTATTGTGTATGTTTTTGCATGTATATGTGTATGCATGTCTGCCTATGCATGGATGAGTATGTGTGTGAAAATACTATATGACTGATATTGCTTCCATGGTGCTAATATATGCAAATTCAAAACACTGGTTTAATAGATTTTGTAATAGTCATTTGTGTTAGCACTGTTTTTCAGGTCACATATATTGCCATGTTCAAATATTCTACTGTTTTATTATTTTGTATTAAGCACCCACTGGCGTATTTGTGAATCTTCTTAATAAACTCTTGTACTTTGATTGGGGTTGTGAAAGTGTAGGTTTGTTCTTTATATGTTACCAACAGTCTTGCAGAGTGAATGACTCCATATCAGATCCCTACATTGCACAGTTCCTGGTGGACGGGGTCAAATTGTTTCCTCAGATGTCCTCAGGTGTAATCCTGCAGCTAAGTCAGAGTAAAACCATGCTTGCTGGTCCTTGACCTGATTGTCTTTTTTAGCCCATGTAGCAGCAATGACTGCCAGCTTGTCCTTGTAGTTGAGAAACGTCATTATTAGTGTTCTCGGTGGTGCCCTGGTGTCCCTCATCGGCCCAATTTGGTGTGCCCTTTCTAAAACAACTGAGGATTGTGGAGTTGCAGCATCCAGTACTTCTGGAATCCATTTTTCCAAAAAAGAACATGGATCCCATTCTTCGGCACCCTCCCGAAGGTTTACCAGTCTCAGGTTGTTCAGTCAAGATGTGGTTTCCAAGTCCAGGAGCTTATCCTCCAGAGTTTTACTTTTTGACTCCGGCTTGTGTACTTTAGCTCGCAGGTTAGCTACCTCATCTTTGGTGCTTGATATTTGTAATTCCACCTGCAACACTCATTCTATGCAACCGCATGGCGTGGAGTTTGACCTGGTGGTTGCTGCTTCACTGGCTGGGAACTCGAGCTTGCAGACAGTGCTGCCCTCTTTAGGGGAGGCAGTGGTTGGTGTCACTGTCTTGTGAGCGCTAGCAGGCTGCTTTGATTTTGCATAAGGTCTGGGAAGGCATCTGTCTGCTTCTTCCTCAGCTAAAACTTCGCTTGAATGGCGTTGAGTGACTGACCAAACAAACCCTCAGCAGACACTGGCTCATCCATGTACACGGCCCTGTCCCTATCTGGAATATTGGAGAGAGTCAGCCAGAGATGCCTCTGCGCCATCACCGTGGATGATATCCCTCTGCCAAGGGAGAGGACCACACAGTGAGAAACGCAAGAGAATGTAATCCATGGCAATTCTGACCTTGTTGAGAAGGGCTGCCAGTGGACTGTCGGGGGGCATCAATTTCCCAAGCTCCACCAGACACATGGCTATGTCTGAAGCACGGTGACGGAGCTCAGCGCACGGGTGGTACCTGCCCAAACTCAGTAAGTCTTCTCCAGCTGAGTTGCAGAAAACCTGCAGTGCCTGGATGGGCGGACTGTGGGGTCACCCACACCATGGTTGTGGGAAGGGGCAAGATAAGCTGCCAAAGACTGCTCAACTCCATAGGCGGAGGATTGACCAAACCAACTTTTTCAGCTCCATCCAGATCCACATACTGTCCATAGCCGGGCACAGTGATGTGGGTAGTTTGTTCCATGTCGAACTTTGAGACAAAGTCAGTGAACATTGGTGGTCTGTCTTTAACTGTCATTGGCTTGAGGGGAAGGAAAAACCCTGTGAACCAGAACAACTTCTGAGCTGGGGGAGGAGAGGGCCACTCCACCTCCAATCCCTCAGCTGCACGGCGGTACAGAGAGAAAAGGATGTGTCATTGTCCTGTCTTACCAACACAGCAGTGGCGGTACACTGGCCCAACGGTAAAGCCCCCAGTTCATCCTCTGATAAATCATGCATGTCCACCATCACTGTTTGACTCTGACTCAGACTCAGAATACAGGCAGGGCCTGCACATATATAGACAGGTCATCTGCCTTAAAGGCGTGAATAGAGGTGTCTTCAGTCAGGCCACATGGGGGGATGATATCCCACTATTTGTACTGGTGATTTGATCAGGTGATTACCTGAAAGGGGACTTTAGTTATCCCGTAACTTTTCATCTGGCATCATCATCATTTAATTTGTGTAATGCTTTGGTTTACGACCAAATATCTGCATGTTAGCACGCTGACATTAGCATTTAGCTAAACAGAGCATAGCATAGCATAGCCTTGTTTTTTAAAAACATTTATGAGGATGTTGAACAAGCCTAACCTTCAACAAGAGCAAACAGTCTGCAGCAGGTTTTCAACCCAATCACAGACTGCACACACTGATTAGCACTCCTTCAAGTAGAGGGGAAGAACTCATCAGTTGTAATGAAAACTTGCAGACTGTAGACTCTTGATGGAACATGGTTACCCTTGTCCTAAGGTCTGTCAAAAATGAGGCAGCTCTCCAAGGAACATCACTGTGTTTGGATGTCGCCACTATAATGTGGGCCATTAAAGCCTCATTTATGGTTCTCCGAAGATACACGTAAGCATCTATGCAAACCTACACAGAGAATGGTGTTATGGGTAACTGTAGGTTGCAGAGGTGGTCAACATGCAACCTGCCAAATCTCAACAACGTGGACCCGCCTGTCCAGCAAGTTGGTTGCTGAGTTCAATTGCTGTTGGGAGGCAGGTCTTAAACAGATGAAAACAACCATAAATGTGCTACATACAAGTATAAAAGAAACATCCACATGAACGTCTCTGAGTGACCCCTGTGCATGTTCTGCAGCCTGGAGAACCATAATTCCAGCTTAAGATGTTGAAAAAAATACAGCAGCAGCTTTGATTGAAAGCATGGCCTCTGCCCAAGGAAATGGACACAGTTTGCTCTGAAAAATTTAAAGCAATAAACAGTTTTAAGCTAGAGAAACAGCTACATTAGGTTGAGTTGGAATCACAAGTAACAACTCTTTGCTTTCAAGCATGTAGAAACATAAAAGAGGATATTTTCACAAAAGGTTGTGTCAGACTATATACAAAATTACTGGCATCCACCTTAACGACCAGTTTTGGGCTACATAATGACCATGATGGGCGAACTAGATTTAAGTTGTGGATGTTGTATGATTCTGGTGGGGATTGTAATGTGGTAAACCATCTATCTGGTACTCCAAGAGGGTTATAGCAAACAGGATTATTGCGAATAGTATTTATTGATCCACATGTGAGAAGAGTGAGGGAGATAAGAAGGGATTATATGAGATGAGAACTAAGGTTAAGGATTGACTCATCTGGGTTTCGAAGGTCAATATACCAATTCCCTGACTTTAAATTTTATCATGATTGTGCCACAAACAATGACAAGTGTTCAGGCTTACTCTTTCAGAGCTTAAAAAAACAGAATTTAAACCATATCATGACACTAAAACTCCCTTGAAACCCAGACTAATAATAGCTCTTTAAGGCACTGTGGCTGACATGTAATATTTAATAACAGGCCCCATATGGTCTATCTGACACATTGCTCAAATTGTGAAAGAGAGTAGAATAGAGGAAGAAAAGAGAAGATGGGTGTAGTGAGGATGGAGTTAGGGAATAGAAGATGGGAGAGGGAAAGTATAAGAGCTATGGTGTATGGAGGACAAACTGCAAGGATAGAGTAAGAAAAACAGGAGAGATATCTTGGGTAGGAGAGTTTTAAAAACAAGAAGCAGGTGTGTAAAGACAAGATCAGATGAGGGTTTCATGTTGATGACAGCCACTCAGGTCCAAATGTCAAATGATGTCACTACGTCTATCCAGATCTTATTTTATATCTAAGACACACCCACAGTTTTGTGCGTTTAACCTACTTTATAACCTAAAACAAGTTTTAATCCACAAACAGCACTTTGAAGAATTAAGAACAGATAAAAAATTCCACACTCTCCAAAGATGTCCTCACGCTCACAAAGACGCACAGTTACTGAAACTACTGATATTGTGTTAAATCACAGATAACTAGGCTTTCTCCAAATTAAATGTATCATGGTGTCTGACATATTGAGTTCTGAATTGGTGAATAAATAGCTTCTCAGTTGCTGTTACAAGCAGAAATATTTATGCGTACAGCATTAAGGGTATAACTCCATATCACTGAAAGGCTGCGAGCAAATTCCATTTCTCTCACATCTTAAATGTCTCTTTAGAGCAGTAATGGACACGCTGGAGTGCCCTTTGCCTGGGTTCATCACAACAAATAGCTTGGTCGCCCTTCACGGATCAAGTGCAAATAGGAGGAATATGGCAGACATAAGATTTAATCACTGTAATGGTCCAATTGTGATTATTTGTAATATCAAACAAGCAGTTGGTAGTGATACTGGCTGTTTTGCTACCCTAATAACCAGCTGGTGACAGCAACACGGATTCAATCTTTTATAATTGAAGGCCTGGTGTTAGGTAGGTGTTTCTGAAAAACACTTTATGGTGCACAGCAAGTGAAGAGTTTTATGTTTAAGGAAATGACAACAGCAGCTTGTTTGGAAGAGACAGAATAACTGCGAAGTTAGTATGAGTAGTGGTAGCAAACATGGATGAAAAGAGAAAGAAATCTTATATCATCAGGCAGTCTGTTCCAGAGAGTGGGCCCATAATGACTGAATGCACCTTCACCAGATTTACTTCTGATCATGGGTACGCTTAGGAGACCAGAGTCTGATGATCAGAGGGTTCTGGAGGGTTTGTAAGCAGTGAGCAGGTCAGAGATGTATTTAGGAGTTAGACCATTAAGTGATTTATAAACAGTGAGCATTATTTTGAAATCTATTCTGTATTTTATTGGAAACCAGTGAAGTGATCTAATTATAGGAGTAATATGTTCAGCTTTTCTTAAGCCAGTGAGTACTCTGGTTGCAACATTCTGGATGAGCTGGAGCCGTCCCACAGTCTTTTTTTGGATGTCCGGCAAAAAGGCCATTACATTAGCCTAGCCTACAGGAGATGAATGCATGAACCAATTTTTCAGTATCTGACTGAGACAAGATGGATTTAACATTGGAAATATTTTTAGGTGGTAAAATGCTGTCCTAATTACACTTGTAATGTGGCTTGTGAAGATGAGTTCTGAATCCAAGATAACACCTAGATTTCTAACCTGCTCACTGGGTTTCAGAGACAGTGAGATCAGTTTGGAATTGTTCTCCTCTCTCTGACCTCTTGTCTTTGTTTAATTGCAGAAAGTTTTTGGATATTAATATTTTAATGTCACTGATACAGTTGACAAGTTCATTTATAGGGCTGAGGTTATCATGAGAAAGTGAAATATACAATTGTGCATCATCAGCATATGAATAGTAATACATTATGCTTCTGTATGATGGAACTAAGTGGGAGCATATACAGATTAAACAGTAATGGACCTAGAACTGAGCCATGTGGGACAACAGATGTTGAAGTTGCCAGATTTAAAGTTGCCAAGAGACACAAGCCCTGTTTACACCTGGTATTAACATGCGTCTCAGGTGATCCGATCACAAGTGGACAGCTTTAAGTATGTCTTTTTACAACTGGCATTAAAATGCGTCTCCACATGTGCCCTGATCTCACTTCCCTGCTCTATATGCAAATAAACACGGACATCATTGCTGTTTGCAAAGACCAAATTCATTTGTTAATAACCGGCAGGAGGACTGGGTGTCCACTCCGTCCAAAGCTGTGTTCAACAAAAATCAAAAGCCCATCCTATTGATTTGCTCTAGTGCCGCATCGGAATATATATCTATATCTATATCTATCTATATATATATATATACATATACAGAGAGAGAGAGAGAGAGAGAGAGGGTTATGTGCAGCGATCTCCCCGCAGCTGCGTCTCTCCATTGAGAGACGCTATACGCATTTACGCACGAGAGCATAACTTCATTGATTATTTAAATCTCTGACAGGCCGACAGGATCGGTCAGGATCTAATGTTAATAATGTTCTGTTTTCTTCTACACATCCAATAGGTCAGCTGTTACACACAGTCAAGGTTCATACCGTTTGTAGTAAAGCAGCATCCTCCTGATAAATCCTGTCGTTATCAATTTTACAGGACGGAAGAAACTATCCAGCAACATTAAGCTTCTGAAATGTTTTTTTAGTTAGTTTCTGGTTTTGGTTTAATTTCCATTCTAATTGTCGATTTGAAGAGGGAAACCGGTTAGGGGAACGGGAAAAACAGGAAAAAACAGGAGCTGGATTACATTTTTTAATTCACATGACAACAAAATAATTTGTTTATCCTGTTATCAAACAAGCTGAACACAGCTTTGGACTAGGAGGCAGCAGTGCAATTCCTGTGCCTAGTCTGCTGGAAAATAGAGGACGTCAGTAGGCGGTCCTTCAATGTGGTTCAGGACACATTGCATTTACACTACTAAAAGAATGTGGCCTCATGTGGCCCAGACCACCTCCGAATGTGGTCTGAGTGATCGGATGTCAATCTGTCCTCAATGCGTCTTGGGTGCATTTACACCTGTATTTAGAACTGTCCACTTGTGATCGGATCACCCGAGACAGATGTTAATACCAGGTGTAAACTGGGCCACAGTGAATGTCCTGCCTGTTAGACAGGAGGGGAGCCAGTAAATGACACGACCAGATAACCCAACTGACTTGTCTAATCTACTGAGTAAAATGTCATGATTGACGGTGTCAAAGGCTGCACTCTGTTCTAATAATACTAAAATGGAAAGTTTGTTTGCAGCACTGTTGGTCTTCAGATCGTTGACTATTTTAATAAGTGCTGCGGTTAGTCCTAAAACCAGATTGATACACATCATACAGATTGCGGAGTGATAGGTAACTATGCAGCTGTTTGTAGACAGCCTTTTCAAGTATTTTACTGAGAAAGGGGATATTGGAGATTGGTCTGTAATTGCTAATCAAGGATAGGCCTAAGACTCTGATTGTAAAGAACTGTTAACAATAGTCAATACGTCAGGTGACAGGCAGTGGATTACACTTTTCAAAAATTTTGTGGGAACTGGGTCAAGGGGGCAGGTGGAGGAGTTTAGTTGCTCTGTCACCACTTCTAGATCATTATTCAAAATTATACATTGTTCCCACAGTGGTATGATGATATAGGGGCAGGGACTGGCCAGATCCATCAGTATATTAAATTGTTAGATTTTTTCTAGTATCGGAAACTTTTTCCTGAAAGAAGGTGGAAAATTCATGACATTTAATTGGAGAGAAAAGCTCAGCAGGAATTAATCTTGTTGGGTTCAGCAGTTTGTCAATAGTGGAGAATAGAAAATGAGCATTGTTTTGGTTAGCATGTATTATCTGAGAAATGTAGGATTGTCTAGAAAGTTTAATTTCTTTTTTATAGCTCTTATAAAAAAGAAATTGGCAGGTTCTCTTTAGCATTGTTATTCTTACCACTTTTCTCCAAGGAGCTTTGGGTGATACAGATACCTTTTGGTTTTTATGGGTGCAATGCTGTCAATAAACATCACATGAAGCCAGGGTAGGAGGCACCATGTCAGCATACTGATTGATAAACATACTTAATGCATTTTCATGGAAAAAAAAACAATTATTTACGGCTCTGATGGCACTGACATGCTTAGGGAGCCAGGTCATACTAAAAACATACAGAAATGGTCTGAGATTGCAACACCTAGAATGGATGTAATTGTAATATTCAAACCCTTTGAGATAACCAGGTCAAGTATGTGGCTTTTTTTGTGAGTAGCTCCTGTAACATGCTGTGAGAATTCAAAAGGCTCTAGCAGATCAGTGAACTGTTTTCTTTTTGGATTATTGGGGTTATCTGTATGGATGTTGAAGTCCCCTGAGATGACAATGCAGTCGAATTCAATTGAAATTTTGGATAGTAGCTCACTAAATTCTTCTAAGAAGCCATGCTTAGGCTTAGGAGGGTGATACAGTATAACTAATAGGGTAGGGGATACAAATTTAAAGATGACAGCAACATATTCAAAGGATGAGAAAGTGCCAAAAGAAATATTATTTGAGGTTAGGTGATCAGCATAGAGGGTAGCAATCCCTATGCCATTTCTATTGTATCTGCAGCAATGTACAAAATTGAAATTTTCAGGTGTTTCTATCAGTTCTTTGTCACCAGTCTCATCCAGCCAGGTCTCAGTGAGCATAATACAATCAAGTTTGTTGGTACATATAATGTCATTAACAATGAAGGTTTTGTTAGATAAGGATCTGACATTTAGCAGTGCCAGCTTTAGAGTGCAGGTGGCCGCAGCTGCAGCTGGAAATGACATAGCAGGTTTAATATGAGCAAGATTCTCCAAGTGAGCAACCTGATGGCTGATTGGTCTAGGTGGTAGGTTACTGCAGTTATGCCTGTTGTATGCATGTGTGGGATTTTCATGCTTAGAATATGGACTCACTGACCGTCGGATGGTGAATGCCTTGCAGGAGTACAGAGTTCAATGTTCATGGATAAAAGACGAGATCCTGCATGATCCGAATGGAGGTGATCATGTTGGAAAAGACCTGTTCTGTTGTAGAAGGTGGTGAAGTTGTCCACATAGAGGATGCCTCTGTTACAGCAGTAGCCTTTAAGCCAGATGTGCAGTTGCCTTAGTTGGCTAAACTTTACGTTGCCATAAAGGGGGGAGGTCAGTGGGCCCAATATTACGCACTGTTTGTTAGTGTTCAATAAACTGTCTATGAGGTGGACAAAATCTTTTTTAAGTTTCTCTGACTGCTGCATCTTAAGGTCATTGGTGCCCACATGCACCACAACAGCAGAGACAGAAGGGTGATGACGAAGCAGCTGCGGGACAGTAATATTAATGTCCTCAACAAGAGCACCTGGGTGGCAGAAAGTGCAGCACCTGTTGATCTGAACATGACAGACCATGGATGACCCAACGACAAGCACAGGGGAAGAGTTAGTATGATTCTCCTCAACAGTACTGTGCAGAAACATCACAACAATTACTGCTTCAAACCAAAGATTGTATATAAAGATGGATATAGCAAGGTGTGACATCACCCATTGTTTATGGTTGGCGCCATCTTTTCCGTTTGGAGCCACGACCTTCCAAATAAGGAGCAGGCACTGGAAACACGTCCTGATACCTCGGACTGAAAAGAACGCTAACTTACTGGGAACACTGAGCAATACACACTTGGAATAACGTTGGCAACTTTAGCTAAATTGTGCTAACAGGGCAGGTATCATAATCAAGTAACATTAAACTTATAGAAATATTATGACAGTAGTTCAACTCAGTGTGATTCCCGAAGCCAGGGAAAGCAGCAGGTGAGCGAACTTTCAACTCGATACAGCTGTCAGTCAGCACCCCCCAAGGCAGACATCCAAACCTATTATAAGTCCTCAAACCTTATTAACGGAGCAATAATTTCCAAAATCTCCTATAGTTTTGCAGGTGTTTCATGGTGAACCAAAGACTTGGGCAATTTAAAATTATGACCTATTGAAAAGTTGAGAGATCACCAAAGTTTTTACAAGTTCATGGAAATCCACCCAATAGTTGAGATATTTCAGTTTGGACCAAAGTGGTGGACCAACAGATGAACCAACACTTCCATCCCTGGAGTGGCTAATAATAAAAAAAAACCTTTGTGGACTTCTACTTTTAGCCAAGCAATCTGAGGGATCAAATATACACAATATAGAGCATGGCTCTATATTGATCTTGTTTTCCCTGTTTTTCTGTTTTGAGTTTATAAACGTCGACGACTCTGAACAAGACTTATTGGTTGGCACACATGCACTGGCAACTGTTGTAAAAAAGACATAATGTGCAGAAGGCGGCTCTGTACTGTGAATACGGATGTGAAGGTGATGCATCAGGCAGCGCTGGAGCATAACCAAGATTTTACAGCTGTAATCAAACACGTAGCAGTCAATGTGGAAAGGAAGGGGAATTTTAATTTCTCAGCATCTGCAAAGAAAAATACGTCTTAGCAGAGTTTGAAGAAACAGAATTATGTATGTTATAGATTTTTGCAGAGGAGGAAGGTCAATTCACCTTCTCAGAAAGATACATTTTGACAAAAGTGTCTGTTCTGCTTCATAATGTATAAACTATAAGTAAAATCACTCTGGAACAATTATGTTATAAACTTATTTTAATGCTGTTTCTAAATGCATTGATCATACAGGTGGAGTCCTACTGCTGCTTGTGAACTGAGAAATAAAATCTGTAGGTGGTGAGGCTTGATGTTTTCATATAATAAATTTATATCTACTGTCAGAAACGGTCGTTAGTGGAAGATAAGAATAATCATGTGAAGAAAAAACTGATCAAATGTCTTTTGATCATTGCCTTGAGTATTTGATCCTTAGAAGAGCAGGGAGAATTAGGTTTTCTTTTCTTTTTTTATTTGTTTATAATGCAATATACAAGTGATCAACATGAAGACACATATGACACAGCACAAGACAAGAGGGAGAACTAGACCGACAAGAGGGAGAACTAGACCGAAACAAAAGAAAAAAAAAAGGCAAAACAGCAGCAATAATAATAACAACAACAACAACAATACAAACAAACAAAAAAAGCATAATGTTTAGCTTAGATTTTTTTTAATTGTAGTACGCATGTGTGTAGGTATGTGTGTGTGTGTTTGTGTGGGTGGATTTCTGTGTGAAAGATATAGACGGAAGAGAGAGCATGTGGAGGCGAGACAGTATTAACCAAAAGAAGAAGGAAAGAGAAAAAGGAAAAAAAATGAACACAGCTACAATGCTCTTGGAGGGCATCTGTGGTTGGGCTTTGAGGACAAAGAGGTGTCAGGGTGGATCTGGGGTGGGTCAGGTCAGGACAGCTGGGTCAGGGCAGAATTTTATTTATTTATTTATTTATTTTTATTCAATTTTCCTTCCTTTTTCTTCTTTCTTTTTACTTAAGTTTGTTTGCTTGTGTTATCCTTTTTTTATTCTTAATTTTTAGCTCTTTCACTTTCTCCTCTTCCTTGCTTTCTTTGCTCTCGTCTGCGTTAGGTCGCCACCAGACCGGTAGGAGGTGGCTGGACTGTTGCAGGTCAGACCCCCTCTAGAACAGCCCCCAACCCTACAGGAGGGGTCTGTTCAACCGGGTCTGAGGAGCAGCTTTCTGTTTGGAGAGGGGCTTAGCGGGAATCAAGTCCTCTGACTCCAAACTGTCCCAAACTAGTCCAGTCCCCCAAGCACCCCCAGTCACCAGGGCCCAGTCGGGGGTGGTTGAGATGAAAGGATGACAGAATAAAACATAACAAAAGATGAGTATGCGAACAAGTTAATATAAATAAATGAATAATGTTTAATAAAAAAATGTAAAAAGAAATTGTAAAATAAAAAGAGAGAGAGAAAGTGAGAAAGATGCTTGTGTATTGCCGCGCTTGTAAAATGGTAGAAATAAAAATAGTTAAGTATGAGAGAATCAGGTTTTCATGTTTCCTACAAACTGGCTGGCTCTGCCTGACCGTGTCACGCTCCGAGATTACACGCAACACGTTAATGGAGTAAGAGAAGATGAGAGAGGAGAGGAGGAGAAGTAAGAAAAGATTGAAATAGGCAAGAAAAAAAAAATACACAGCAGAAAATGAAAAGTGTGAGGCAGAATTGAACACAACAGAAGAGAATAGGCTGCAATAGAAAGACATGAAATATGAATAGGCCGTTGATGATATTCGCACTTTATCTGCCTGTCAGTGGGACGTCATTGATATTCAGGGGAGAGCTCCCCTTCTAGCAGCACATATCAAAAGACAGTGTTATGATCAATAAATATGCCATGGGAATCAAAGCTTTTTTTCTTTGATAGCATTGGTCATTTGCCCAGAAACTGTTTGGAAGTGGGAGCCAGCTTTGAAGGCAGTCTGGTATGAGTCATTGGTTACATTAACAAGAGAGCAGAAAATCAGATTTTTAACCTTTTGTGGGTCAGCTCAGCCACTGATCCTCTTGTTGCCGTCTCAACGGTGGTGAATGAGATGCCGAGTGGCTCGTCCCCTGCTTAGACAGCCTTGAAAAGAGCAGCTGTAAAATAAGAAAGTCGGGATTGATTGTAAGAAATGTCCATAAACAGCTTGTAACCCTCGACATTTTGATTGATAATACTGCAGTAATAACAAACTGTGTGACATTTCTGAGTTAACCTGTGACTGATTGAGTGTTTGGAGCAGCGTGAGACTGCTGTATAAAATGTCAGAGGTAAGACTGAGCAGTTAAAATATTTCCTGGACCTGTTCTGTGTCATGCTCAGGGAAAAATCACATATCAGCAGAAAAAACCTTTTCTTAAGCATTTTAAGAATTAAATAATACAGTTTTATCAGGTTTATGGGGTCCAAAGGCATGTGACAAATTTGAATTCAAGACAAAATAGTTTGAAACCACTCTAAATTTTGCCACAACATATTTTTTTTATTGATTTTGGACCTTCCATGCAGCTATTACAGTTCCTTTTTTGTAAAATATGAGACCTGAAACTAGCTTGAGACATCACAATGAACATGAAGTGTGCTTCAGATTTGTGCCAAAGTTACATTATTGTTGCACACTTGCAAACAAGCAAGACTGCTTTGAAAATACATGCTTGGTGGTGTATTTAAGGAAGAGCTGATATCAGATATCTGGGAGTTGACTGTCAAAAAAGAGCAAAGATTTAAACTTTAGTTCAACAGTCAACTCAGTTGTAGTTTTTTATAGTAGTTCCTGTTTAAAACTGCACTACCAGACAAGGATAATGTAACTGACAGGCCAAATTGTAAGGGATCTTAAGCGAGATTCAAATGTACACAAGCTGACATTTATAGTGTACTGTACTGAATGGGAACTAATGGCTACCTCAAACGTGTTTCAACATGTGCTTTGGAAAATTGTTGGCAGCGATGTAGCTTTTACATGAGTTCCATTAACTAGGAATAATGTTAAGATGACAAACCTCCATTTCACCCATCCATTTTCCACCACCTTGTCTGGGCTGTGATGGCAGCAGGTCAAGCAAAGCAGCCCAGACGTCGCTCTCCCCAGCAGCCTGGAGCTTGGTCAGGGGCATCCTGAGAGGTTCCCAGGCCAGATGGGATACAGAATCCCAGCAGCGTACTCCAGGTCAACCTTAAAGTCTCCTCTAAGTTGGACAGAATACCTCCACAGGGAGGCGTCTAGAGGCCATCCTGATTAGATGCTCGATCTCCAGTTTACCAACTGGTTCTTTTCAACAGTTCCCATCTGAGCCCATTTTGGATGTCTGAGCCCCTGTTCCTGTCTCTAAGGCTGAGCCCAAACAGCCTGTGAGGGAAGCAGTGTGGAATGGTCCTTTAAACCCAAAAATAGTCAAAGCAACGTAGCCGTTGAGCAGTGTTGTTTTATGATGATTCATGTTAAGATTACACACTCTGTCTAACTCCAATCTGTGATTTTATCTTAAATAAATGCTTTTTTGTACAGTCATTATTTTGACTTCTCTGTGAGCCCCTGGCCTCCTCCACCTTTTCTTCACAGATGAACTTTCATCGCAGATAAGAAAAAGAAACATCAAAACCGCAATTATGTGTTTTTTTTTCTTTTTTAACCCACCACTGTGTCGTATTAAAGACCTTCTGATGTCCATTTCTGAAGAAGCGGTCGGCCTCAGCAGCCGCCTGGCTGCTCATCACACTTCTATTAGCACTGGAGCCAAATGCTGCTGCAATTACAATCACTGTCATGGCAAACACAAGTGGCACAATCCGGGTGATTAGAGTCAGTCTTTGACACACTCTCATGGAAATGCAGACACACACACACACACACTCACTCAGTTGGTAGTTGTAACTTGGCTAAGTGGATGCTCCATTGCTGTGCTACACTCAGCCACCTGCTGCCGTCTCTGTACCTTCGCTTCAGGCAAGAACATAACAGTTCCTGAGACATTAGACATTAGTCATTAATTGAGCTTAATTGTCTCATTGTTTAATTGTCTGAGACCAACCTAATGATTATGCCGAACTCAAGTGCGCTAAACACCTGGCTGCAATAAACTTGAAGCCAGAGTTTCTTAAGCTAAAGGTGGGGACTGGAAACGGGTCACAGGCTCTCATTTGCTGGGTCCACATGTGATGAGAGCAGGTAACTTTTAATGAGCCCAGGACAAGGCTGAACTGAACTTATGTGGACGGTTTAAAACTTTATAAACACAGATTCAGAGCATATGTCAAGCTAGTGTGTGTGAGTGTGTGACAGAAACATTTTTAAGTTTTGTACTGTTGGTATTTCTGCAAAGTGAGGAAATTTCAGCATATATCTGTGTTAGGACTTAGTTTTATGGTTAAAATTAAAGTATGGATTAGTGCTTGGATTATCATTAGGGTTTAGGAATGAATACAGGCATTGTAATTGTCCTCACATCTGTAGTAATACAAATGTGTGTGTGTGTTTGTGTTTGTGTAACCTCTTTGGGACTGTTAAAAACATTGACCTTATCGGGACCAGTAGTCCTCATGGGGATAAAAGTCCAGTCCTAATGAGGAAAAACGTAATTTCTAAGGTCCTGGTTAGGGTTAGGGGTTAGGGGTTAGGAGATTAGGGTTTGGGTTAGGCTGTCCACAATGAATGGAAGTCAATTGTGTCCTAACAAGGATAGCTACACAAACTCCTGAAGTATAGACATTCACACCCTGACAACAGGGCTCATCTGTCATCACACACACACACACACACACACACACACACACACACACACACACACACACACAACAGAGGGAGAGAAAATAATGACCAGCGTATATGTGTGGGTGTGTGTGTGTGTGTGTATGTGTGTGTGCCTGGAGCAAAACTCCAATTACCACAACTATGACATTTTTGTGTGGCAGGACAGTGACAGTTGGCTAAAATCTCCATGATTGTTTGGTAAGTGTGTGCGCACACATATGCACACATGTATTCCATTGTTTCAGTTGGCCGTCTCCTGATCCAGGAGACTGCAGCAGCCATTGACAGTCAGATCGGATGGACGGCCATGTTGGAGGGCATGTGGCAGGGTGGCGGTGGGGGTTTTGAGGGTTATTGGGTGGACGACTGCCCACCCTTTGTGCTCCAAATCCGGGGGAATCTGCTGGCCATTGTGGCTCCCTGCTTGTTCACCAGCCAGAGAGCTGAGAGAGGGGATTTCAGCTCCACAGAGCCGATGACTATCAGGGTTTTTTTTTAATCGTCCTCTCTGGGTTTCGCTCTTGCTCTTTTATCCTCTCTGTCTTTTCTCGCTGTCTCTCCGCTTTGTTCTGGACGCAGTGCACAGTCAGCCCCGGCCAGCTATAGTATAGTAATCTGTGAGTGACCCAGGATTTAGGTTTTAGGGACAGCACCTGTGCATGCTGTGGAGCTATGTTCTGCAGCTTCTAATGGTTTTTGCAGGCAGTTTAGTGCTACATTTTTATATTTTGTCTTGGTTAACAAGCGAGACAGAAATAGCGTGCATTCATTTAGACCAGGCTATTTTTGTTGAGTCAAAATCCATGCTTATCCTGTTATTACCTGCACAGCACTGTTCCCCCCTAAAATCATCAGCGTGGAGAAGCCTCTAAAACAGCATGTAGACTGTCAGACATCAGACAAGTCTCAGCTGAAACCAATACTAATGAGATTCTTTCAGGTGGGTTGGCAGTGTCTCAAGGCGGAGAGACGCACCCATTCCAGTGGCAGGGAGAACTGCTGTGCAAATATATTTAATATGACACAATGAGCTTCAAATTTGCTCTCTTCTGAGGTAAAATGAAAAATTGAGAGAGTCCACAGCTTACAATGATATTTGTTTGAAAACAAGGCTTTATACAGGACCTACAAACATTACAGAAATCCAACTTTCATCCTTGGGAAAATTGCTTGCTGCAAAGAACTATTCTGAAGCTCCATTAGTTACTGAAATCTACCAGTACCAGTCAAAAGTTTGGACACACTTTCTCATTCAAGGGAAGGGGAAGGTGTGTCCAAACTTTTGACTGGTGCTGTTTATACTGAATGGACTTTTACAGTACTTGTTTTTGCTGCAAATGCCAAAAAATATACATGTAGGCCTACATGTATATACAGTATTACTAATGCAGGGTATCACTGTGGTTCACGTTACATAAAGATAGTCAGGAGACATTTACCCTGCACAGTTTCAGTTAAATGGAGACAGTGGCTGTGAAAAGCTGGTGTTTCTTAATGTACACCCTGTGTGCCAGACTTTGTAATGTCCTTCACAAATTCTTCACAACAAGCTAGTGAAGCTCTGTAAATAAAAACTGCGTTCCTTCACATGTGCAGTGGCGTCTGCCGTATAAGGAAATACTCTCTGGAGAAGAGAAGATGTGATCGCTGCTCTTTGGAACTGTTTCTAAACAAACTGCTGTGATTGTAATCTTCAGGAACATGTCACCCAGTTCAGCGGTGTGGCTAACTGATGTGGTTTTAATTGTTTTTGGACAGCAGCGGAGATCTACGGCACAGAGGAATAAGATATATCAGGCTTTGGATGTGCACACAATATTTGTAAGTTGGATGAGTTCATTGTTGGTTTGGCTCTGTGCATGAGAGAAAATATAGAAAGACACCAGGCTTATCTTTAAATGTGTGTGCAGTTTTTGACTGAGAAATTATCATTTTGTAACACTATAAATGTGTTCATTTTGTGATGCTGGATAGCTACTGTAGCTTACCACAAGTTGACCAACAATAGCAGCTCGAGTGACTGTTTCACAATGCAAAGAGTTACTTGATTCACTCTGAGTATCAAAAATATCACTGAATGGAATCAAAGAGCAAAAATCCAGCAAAACAAAATGGGTTTATGGCAGTATCTATTTGTTAATATTTATGCTAGATTCACGTTTTAACACTCACTGTATTGTTATACATCAAAATATGTGTGGGTGCTTTAACTCCTAAAGTTGTTTGATTGATCATCAAGAGGCGAGAGAGAAGGCTATACGTCTAACTTTCCAATTGGATTGATGGTTTATAGTTGTTACGCATTACATTTGAACACCAGTTGCCTTGTTAAATTGACCTGCTGGTTTGCTAGCTGCTGATAATACTAACATATAGCTATTTAGGGTCACTTAGGTGTTTGAAACCTTAAGCATGTTAAAAAAGTTCACTACAATGTTGCAACTCAAAGTTGGAAGCAAATGCTTAAAAAATAAAGGAGATTTATGAACTTCAAAGGCTCTGCAGCTAATAGGGGTGTTCACCACAGAGTTAGAGGTCAAAATATCTCCTGGTGGGGGATCTAAAGCATTTATAGCTTATTTAAAACTTTATCCCAATATGTTGGAC